>NC_051180.1:173670130-173735978 GCF_013339695.2 Rhipicephalus sanguineus | reverse complement strand
TTTGTCGCCCTTTCCTTTAAACTTATTCTCCGTGCTGCGATCAACGGCTCAAGAGAATCACAAATGAAGCACTGCATCGTGCTTCTCGGCCCAGCGCGTTTCGCATAGTCCCAAAGGCGCTGCCTTGTAGACTCGGGACAGCTCAAACTTATCATTTTTCGCAAAACGTGTGAGCGGCTAGAAGATTTACGGAAAAGACTGACGTCGCCTTCAGAGTCCCAAAACAGTATCGGATGTCTGTGATGGAGCATGCCGCACACACAACTTGATTAATGGAGTGACACGCGCAGTGAGTGCATAGAGTGCGGCTGGATATTTCTCACGAACAGCAGCTTGAACATCACTCGCTTTGCCGGCCATCGAACTTGCACCATCGTAGCCTTGACCACAGAGATGCTGCAAGTTAATTCCCATTTCTATAAGGAGCCTTGTCGGCGAGGGCCCGGCCATTTGGTCGTGAATTGGCACAAAGCCTATAAGAACACTTCTTCGATTCCGTTCGCATCCTTATTAAGGTACCTTGCACAAACAGTAAGCTGCTCGATACCAGCAATATCCGTCGTTTCATCAGCAAGTACGGAGAAGCAGCCTGCAGCGTTTACTTTTGCGACTAGGCTTTCCTTGTTGATTGCAGCAGAGATTTCTATAATTTGGTTTTGTACATCTGGACTAAAATATGAGGCCTTATTTGGGCAACTTTCCAAATGGCTTTTAGTTCTGTGTCGCCACAATCCGGGCGCATGCGAAACAGCGCTCTGAAGTTGCCTGTAATTGTAGACGAGGCTGTTCTTGAATCCATGGGACCACTGTCTCTATGTCCACGGAGAGCCACCCTTGCAGCCCAAAAGAGAACTGTCTCAAAAAGAGGCTGTAACTTCCTTCGGGTCTCTCTCATTTGAATTTGCCTGCCATGGTCCAGTTGATCAACAACACTGGGCACACATCCTGAGAAGGTTTGAAGAAAGCTATCGGCTACCAGATGAGCGTCAGTGTGATATTTAGTAACTTCATGTGCACCGAAGACTTCGAGGGCGTGCTCCCCTTTGAAATGGCTTGGATACGAGGGCCTTAGTGCGTGCATGTTGGCTCTTGCCAATCTCACTTCTGCTAAAAAGTACACACGCTCGACAAAACGCACCTTCTTGTAGTGCTGAGTAGCTAAGCCGTCGGTACCTGTCCAGCCAAGTCACGTAAACCTCCGTTTCTGCTTAAAATCGTTCATAGACTCATATAGCATGGCGGAGGAATCCAAGGAGAAGCTAGCAGTTGATGTTTTGTGTCATCATCCACTTTTGAGCCATGTGTGTAGAGCCCGATATCAAACTTGCTGCTGCTAACATTTTGTGGGTCAGAAAAGATATAATTAAATAAATGATAATCAGGCTGAAGCCCAATAAATCCGACCACCCGGTGACGCCGCTGGTTGGTCGTGTATGAGGGCACGAATTATTTGGGGGGGGGGGAGCTGAAGCCCCATAAGCCCCCCCCCCCTGGCAGGTAGAGAGGTATACCCACCCCTGGCACTCGGTTCTGAGCGTACCTAGTTCCCGCGAATACGGGCTCTCCTTTCCCGCTTTTCTTTAACTCCCGTTCCCCTTCCCCCTCAACGAAGCTTCGCCGGGCTCCCTTCATGCTTTGCAGGAATATGCGTCCTTCCTTTCTTCATACCACTTTTAATCCGTCATAATCGCACGTTCATGAAGATATACGTTGTGGTGGCTAACTTCATTCACATATTTTGTTTTTATTAAGAATTACTTCGTTGCAAAGCCGACCAGGATTAGGACGTGTTAGAAGAATCTATCCTTAGTTCCATCACCAAAAACAGTTATCTCTTTAGGCACTCTAATTGAGTTACAATAACACCTCAGTAGGACTATATTTTACAATGCCTTCAAAGATGTCTTATCTCCATTTCTACTCGAGTCTTTCCCTAATAATATAGCGTGCATTTATTAAACGTCGTTCTGTCCAAGCTCCACCTATTTACTATAAAGCCACTCAACTGTATTGGTGATTGTTCAGAAACACTATGAGCGTGGTTTTGCGTTTTGGTAAGCACTCCAACCTGCTGCTCGATAGTTTCAGTTCGAATTTGCCTTCTTCAGATTCTTCCGCACATTTGGAGAGTATCTATACTTGGACGTCGAGAAAAAATCCGCGTTCTAAATAATCCGCGATCGTCTGCAGCCTTCATTCTATCCTTGTATTGGCACGCTGAAATTTCACGTGAAAACAATAAGTAAGAATTTCGCGGGGTGAAATATCAACCCCTAAGCTCCCCCTTACGCCACCTGACTTTACACTGTCATTAAATATAAGCGCTTAATTAGTCTACACTTACTACATTTGTTTTAAAACTATATGGTTATTAGATCTGATATTCTAGGCTGACAATCACAAGACAAATGAACGTAGAAATCAATATTGTGGCATTGATGTCATAGATTTTAACGTACGTGTTACTTATATGATTCGCTTTGGCTGAGTAAAAGAACCTGATAAAGCGTGTTTGAGTCATTGGATCTCTAAACACAACGACAGTCCCACACATGACTATGGTAGCCACAGAGAGCGTCAAAAGCAATCACGTCCACATAGAGCCATTGCAGGCAACAGAATGCGAATTCGCCTGTCTTTTTTTAGCCCGACCATTGAGACGCAATAGGAATCACACCAACAGTGAAGTTTTCTATCTCTCCTTTTTACATCATTGTCTATTCTTGCAGTAATGGCACATCCACAATTTTGAACCCACTGTAGAGACCAGCGCGGAACCGAATTCGGAGGCAGCGAGATATTCCTTTCCGTTCCAGACCGATCAATGCTGCCACCAGTTTCCGTCACCGAGGACTAGTCATCGCGGTTGTAGCATGGTCACCAAAAAACAGAAAAAAAAAGAAAATGCAAGAAAGGAGGAAAGAAAGAAATACAGGAAAAACGCATTGTAGCGCAGACAACCGCGCAGTCATATCCCGGCGCTGTCACCCGCAGTATGCCGCGCTTGCCTGTAAGTATGGGATTACACTGTCCTGAGATGACGCTAGCAATAACAGAAAACTAAAATTACTCGGTATCCACACTAACCCGACCAGGAATCACAACAGGAGAGACGTCAGCGCGCATTCATCATGCGCGCTGACGTAACTTCCAGCGCGCTCGTCGAGACGAGAGGAAAGCGGTGTAAAAGACGCCTGACAGCGAAATCATTTTTGCAGACTTTTTAAAGACGATAGTCTTTCTTGTCTGACTGTCTTTCTCTTTGTCGGCACGTCACTCGATTCAGCCACTCGGCCAAAGTTGAACCACTCGCCCAAGCGCCAGCCATCTTGAACGATCTGACTAGGTTCACACATGTGTACATTGTCGATCAAAAAGCAAACATTACGCATATCTGAGGCGCAACATCACTAGGTAAGTATGATGTGGTGTGTTCCTTTAATGGAAAATGCATACGTACGTAATTGTAAAGACCCTAGTTTCTTAAGCTGCGCTGAAAATGCGACTGCGCTGAAACTTGCCTTCCTCCGTGCCCTCTGCACGACCTCATTGTTGTGTTTCGGTTTCGGTTCTGTATTGCACTGTACGAATGCCATGGGGCTCCGCTCTGGCATTCCTGTTTTACCCAGGCGACGTGTAAATAAAAGAGTGTGTGAAGAGTACTCGTTGAGTGCGGACGTTTCTTATGCTTCGGCGCGTCGCGCCAAAGCGCGTGTTCGGGCTTGCTGGCGTCCCCGCCGGTCGCGTTGGTCACCGCCGGTCTTCGCCTGCTGCTGCGCCGGGACTACCAGCCCGCAACACAGCACTCATGTTTCCCGACGTATTGCCAGATGGCGTCCATATCTCACGCAGCGCCTCTTCTATCGTCTTTACCACGACATTTGCAGCGAAGCACGCAGATATTTTACTGCAATTTGTAGATTTGTGTCTGGTAATCTCAAAATTGAATCGTAAGTGCTTTAACGCATCGTGCAATTTATCCTAGCACCGTTAATTGAGAACAATTTTGCGTCAATTCGAAACGCCCACTTAAATACCCTAACAAACTAGCACCCCAAAGCTGGGAGAGCGTACAATCACGCGCACTCAAGCTTTGGTGTAATGGAAAGCACATTTTGAAATCGGGGCCACGAGCGTGGTAAGGAATGAACCGTAGCGGGTGCTTCCGTAATGGTCAATGTCCTTGAAGGACTCAGGTATTGCTAAGCACATTCATGCACTGCCCCTCCCCCACCTCCTCAAAAAAAAAAGAAGAATTCATTCCTGGCCGAAGCACCCACAACTACGCTGAGAGCAGCACAACAGAACGAGAGGGTGACGAACTATAGTATTCTCCGGGTGCCAGACGTCGTTTTGTGCCCCGCAAATTTTCTCTGAGGTCGACAATACTCGATCTACACCTGTAACATCACGTGGGGTCTCGGTCTACGTCATACCAGTTGCGATGTCGCGAGCTGCTGCCAACGCAGATGAGCATTCACATTACTGTAAAACCAAATTAAAATATCCTAAAGCTAACCTCCGACACTAATAATCGGTTAAACGGGACCCCGTATACAAGACAACCAAACAACGCAAACATCCATAGGTGTCAATTTTGGTGTCCGGGGTCCTTTAAGGACACAGGGTAAGGCAAAATTTAAAAAAAAAAAGGTAACTTTTTTTACCTTGCCAATTGGCAAGGGTGATCCTTTTGTGCATATTTGCCCCATTCGTGCTTTTCTTGAAATGCATTTTTGCGGCTGAAAACCAGTTTTTCCGAAAGCAAGTAGCGAGTCAACAGGCACTAGGACAAGCACCTCGTATGCGCTCCGTGCTTAATTTCCATTTCTATATAAATGAAATGAAAACTTCGTGTACGAAAGACAAAATGCTTGTCTGGAGTCAGCTGTGTATAGTAAATTCCGGTAACTTCAAGGCAGTCCGTAGACGCTGTGCGCCTTTTTATTCGCACTTGTTGTTCGGAGCGTGTTTTTCGAACGCTTTTAGCTCCTAGCTTCATGCACCTATTGTCTGTCGGTCCTGTCGATAAGTTGAGATGTCTTCAGAAAGCGTAAATTTTGTTGCAACCAATAAATGCGAAAAAATGCCGGCGAATTATTTCCACTTGAAAACGCGAAAAATTCTGGCGACGTGCAGCGCTGCTGAAAGCTGATCCAGCAAGGTCTTCGACGTGCAACCTCTCAGCCGTTTTAGCGTCCTTTGAGGAGAACGGAGTGCATGCAGGGTGACAACGGGTATGCTCTAATGGACATTAAACTTATTTGTGATACAATTACACCGAATTTTGCGTGCAAACTGTGCGGTCGAAGTGTTGAGCTAATGGGAATTGCGTCGCAGAGTCCTTGCTGTCTTTGTATATGGTTCAGAGTCTTAAGGATGGATACATTGGATGTTGTTCTTTTGTTTATTGATGGCATATCGCACGAGGCGAAATTATGAAATATTTAGGATTGAAGCACGTCCGCAATACAGTCAATGTGCAGGAAAAAATTAACAACAATCTACGATACCTTGCGTATAGAGCTGCACGACTGCTCACAAAAAAGCGACGCAAGGAAGACGAGAGGTTCCAAAGTTTATTATTGCCTTAGGCAAGTCAACCAAGCGTGTAGCTACTAAATAAAATAGTTCAACAGCGTTTGTGGCAAAATATGTCCACTTTTCAGTTGTTTGGTAACTGTAAACTCGATTATCTCAAACCTACGTTTTTACTGCTTAGGTGCCATTAATGCAAGTGTAAGTACCATGGAAAAGTAAACCCTATAATTCTACTGCCCACATAACACCTTGTTCTCGTCCAAGATGTAAAACATGTAAGTATCTTCAAGATGACATTATAGTTAAAACCACCGGAAGTGATTACGTCCATCATATAAAATCTAGTTTTACCTGCACTAGTTCAAACGTTATCTACGTGATCGAATGTTCATATTGTCGAAAACGGTACATTGGCGAAGCGAGACAACCTGGTAATGTTAGATTAAATGGGCATCGCGCGGACACGGCGAAGAAGTTACCCAAATCAGTGGCACAGCATTTTAATGTAGCAGATCACAACTTCGAAGACCTCAAACTTTACAAACTTCAGTCAAACATCCGGTCCCCAAGAGACAGAAAATATACTGTCATACCATATTCACAAGTTCAATACACTCAAGCCAGCAGGTATTAACGTTTCTAAGGGGTCTCTTGAATCTATTCGAGACAACGAAAACGAATGAGAGTTAATCCCTTCTTCTAGGCATTTCGAACCTACTATTGTTAAAATGCCACGTGCTCCCATTGCCAATCATTCAGCGAAACGTACATCCTCCCGTCTCCCGCCGCCCGCTTTTTGTTCCTTTTTAATTATTTATTTATTTTCGCGTTCCTTATGACTCACCCAGTCGTCACGGTGGCCTCTCGCCACCCCCCCCCCCTTCACCACCCCTTCTCCCTTCTGGTGGAGAGGGCACAAAGCATTACACACGATAGCTAAGAAATCAGTTCCAGCCTTGAAGAAGACAACTCCGCTTGTCGAAACGTTGGCTCGAGCACCCACCCCCTGTTTACGGACTTTTTCATTAATTCCTAGGTATGCCAAGATAAAAAGTTGATTCTTTTTTCTTATGTTCTGCAAAATGCATAGAAATGCTCAAGATGAATTGAAATTATGCACTTTACAGTTCTCGTGTTACAAAATTTCAAAGGTGCAAATTAACTCAATATTTAGGTCCTAGTGATAAAAAAATTCACGAAAATTCTACTATTAGCCCGATTCAAATATATCTCCTTCAGTTAAAAGATGGGAAAATTTCAATTGAAATGATATATGCATTATGTAGATATCCCGTTTAACCAATGAGAAAACGGTACCTCCAAATGGCCAATAATGCATGGCACGTATAAGGCTTGCCCTTCAATTGCTCTTAAGGCGTGCGACAAATATCTTTAACGCCGCTGGTTCCTGACGAGAAAGTTTAGCGGCAATCGAATCGTCAGGCAATAAGCTCCACAACGGACGTCCTTCGATGATGGCTTGGAAAAGTGGTTACTAACCACATTTAAAGAAGGCAAGAGTGTGCTAACAAAAAAAAAACAAAAACAAACGACCCATCCAAACAGACGAGAGGTACTATATTGTGAACGTGGCATGCTTCTTGGGGTAGTAAGATATTAATTTGCTGATGTACGTCAAATCGACGTTTCTTCGCACTGTCCTTAAACCTCTGACAGCAAAATTTTTGTTGGTGACTTTTTTACTGTAATTTGTAGCTTTGGGTCTGGTAATCCCTAAGTTAAATCGTAAATGCTATAGCGTATCGTATACCTAATTCTAGTGTAGTTAATTGTGACCATTTTAGCGTCACTTCAAAACGCCCGCCTAAAAACCACAAGAAACTAGCGACCCATGCGGGGGAGCGTCAAAGACCACTTGCACTCAAGCTGTGGTGACCTTGAACGCGCGGTTTTCAAATCGGGGCCCCGCGCGCGGTAGAGATTGAAAGCATGTGGGTGCCTAGGTATGGGTTAAACCTGTTAAGGGCGTGACCCCTCACGAAAACTACATTGAGAGGAGCCCGACAACAGAGCGAGAGGGATGCGGAACAATAGGACTCGCCGGGTGCTAGTCGTCGTATTGTGTACGTGTTGCATTGCTACGCACAAGGGCGCGGATGCCTTTCCCGGAAACGGTGGTTGATCTCGACGTGGGCCATAATGCAAGGACGCCTTTGGTTTAGACGCGCGATAAAGAAAGCAAGGTGGCCAAACTCAATTCGGCGTCACCCTCTATGGCATACTTGATAATCATGCATACACCCTGAAATTGACACAGAAGTTTGCGTAAATAAGAATTAACGAACAATTAATACAAAAACGAATATGGCAAAGTATGTGTTGGCCTTGGACTGAACAAATGACGTATTAATCAAAGAGATGTAAGCCTACTAAAGACTCAAACTTCGCAACGAAGTAAGATGAGAGGACAACACGCTGTAAAATATAAATATAGGCCACAATTACTATAAAATTTTAACCTCTTATCAGTTCCTATCCTTATTTTAGAGCAAGCTCACGTCACACGCAGATTCAGACCGTTGGCGGCCAACCGTGACGATATATTCATGCAATAACGACTCAAGACAATGTATAGACAAAAGAAAAAAAGTGTTCTTTATTGGTAACTCACATTATTAGCAGATTAAACAGAGTTATTCCGGTTCTTGCTTAGTCGGCAGCGGGGTTGGAGTCATATCACTGGTTTCCGCACATATTGCTTTGACGTCCGTCCTCTTATTCAGTTCATATCGTTGCCGACATCGTACTATCTTTTGCAGGTGGTCGAGCGCTTGGGCCTAAATGTCTTCGCTGCGGTAGCCAATCCTGGGAACGAAGGGGCAATCATTGTAGTAATGGTACTCGAGGTACCTCAGCTGTCCCACAAACCGGCAGCCTGAGTCTGCGTGCAAGCACAACACAAGCTCACACTCCAAGAAGCTGAGGTCCCCAGGCTCAATGTAGAGGTTGTCCAGCTTGAACGGAGCAGAATCGGCAGGACACACGGCGCAGTGGCGGGACAAGACGGTCTCGTCGAGCGCTTCACCGTCGCTGAGAACGCTCTCTGTCAAGTTTCCGATGAGACTGTTTCGACAAAAGTCGCACACGATGTGGAAACATGACAGCGGCCACACTTTGGCAGCAACAGCCTCGCAGATGACGCAGACGTAGTAGCTCTTCAACACGCTCACAAACGTGACTACTCGCCGTTCCAGAAAGGGAGAGTTGAATCCCCTGAGCATGTACGTGTAACCTCTCCGTGGCAGAAAAGACTCCAAAGACCGCAGGGCTCCGCTGGCGTTCATCTTCCAATTCGCTGCCTCTTTCCCGGATTGCTCTTTCGGATTTGTGGCTGGAGGTTTACCGCTTGATACGCTTCCTTCGCCTACCAGGTCACAGCGACGAGTGGCATGACTGGCCTTTGCGAGTGCGTTTTACACCGGCGCGTGAAGACGAGGCACATTTCATTCTTTCCCTCTTTTTTTCTCTCTCCTTTTTGCATTCATCATTCCCTTACTCAAGTGGCATTCTTGCCGAGTAGGCACTTTTCTTGTACACCACCGCCCCCTGAATACGCCTGCCACCTTTTTGTTTCCCTCGTTTCCTTCCACGAAAGGAGCAAACCTTTTGTTGGAAAAGTGTGACAGCTCTGCTTTTCGGGAAGAATTCGGGATGAGTCGGCGAGAAAGCCGCGTCGTCCAACTTTATTGGTTGCAGAAATACCGTGCTTTCTTTATCTCGAACCCCTGCACGTAGCCAGAAATATTTTTCGGTGAAGGGGGTGAGGATTTTTCAACATGGTTTATTATGTTCGTGAGTCTGTTTGTACACATACAGGCGCCAAATTGAAAAAGACATCAGGGGGGGGGGGGTGTTGCGAACACCCTGGACTACGTCTGTGCTCCAACTACTATTGTCATTTGGCGGATTGAGCAGGGGATGAGTTGGGCGCGATGCTCGCGCATTGGTTTGGGTGAAGTGGGTCTCAATCCAACTTTCTTCTTGCCATGATACATCATGCTGACTAACTGCATCGGCACATTTCTTTCAGCATTGATAGGTGCATATCAAGCCGCTTTGTATTAGTGCACGTTAGCACGAACACATTTAGTCAACGACCGAGCCGTACCAAAGCAATCCTAAAAAAATGCAAATTTGGCATTCGTTCTCGCAATGACATGGGTCGCCTGACGAGGGTCGCCTTCCGGTACCAAAATTTGGAAAGTAATTCGCGTTACATTCGAGTTACTCGGTATTGCAGGATTAGTTTTTTTTTTGTTCGTGTGCGTCAGTACGTGTACCTACCAGCCTTGCCCAATCGGTATACATCACCGGTGAACCGTAATCTGCAGACGGTAAAAGTCTACCGACGTGTTAACGTTATCTCCCCCCCCCCCCCCCACACACACTTTTAATATTTTCGTTTGCGATGTTATACTTAGTTTCCTAAGACGGAAGGATAGCCGGTGCCGCTATGACGACGCCAACATCTCCTATTTATCATTTCCAAAAAAAAAAAGAAAAAAGAACAGCTGTCTAAGCTCGATGCGCGACCATATGCACACCATTTTCGAGGATCTGAGACAAGAAAGAGCGAGAGGAGAAATGTTTTGGCGTCGCAGAGGGCATTCCTCCAGCTGCTCAGAGGCTGCGACACAAGGCGCCAGCCAGACCGCCAACTTCTATCTCGATTTGCTTTTGGTTACTGCATGGCCTAGGAACAGCCGAATATATACGGCAACAGCCGCGTTTGCTCCATCTCATCTCGAGGTGAGGGCAAAGTACGTCCGGTGCTTTATCGATAACATTTGGATAAGTTGTTCCTGTTGACGTTGTTACGCCTGTAAGGTTACACCTAATTGCAATAGCCTGTCTATTCCAGCTTACCAGGTGGCGCCACTGCATTTTACGCTGGCGACATGGAACGCAATTTTGCTGGCCATGACGTCCTATACAAGGATGTAGTGCGTCCTCGGTTGAAACACTGGCTTCGTGGAACGCTTCCGATTATAATTACTTTTGTTTGAATTTAGACAACATTTTAACCTTGTCGATAAAATTTCGTCGCGCATTCGAGACAATTCTCTGCGCCGCGAAGCAAAAATTCCCCGAATTGCAGCCCCGAATACTTGTCATGAGACGCGCGTCCATCCCCCTCCCTAACTGAGAGTTTCTTTCCCTCTCTAACTGAGTTTTCCTCCCCCTCGCTAACTGAGAGTGGTAGCAAACCGGTATATATAGGTGGTATTCACCTCTGAGCAACCCTGTTCTCCCGCAGCATACCTGCACGGCATGCCGGGAAGGCACTGCTTCCGGGTGTTCTGTGCCGCCATATCTGAGGCCGTGCCCCCCATGTGTGCCTCTGCGCGATACGCGAGTTAAGCCGTTTTTTGCGCCCGCCACCCAAAATCACGGTTAATTGCGCCGTATTTGGGTGCAGCAATCGCACAAAATCGGAGAGTGACACGCGTGAGAACGCAAGAACGGTTCAATTTTATTCGTTGTCGAACGTTATTCGCGGTCAATGTAGCCGTGCTCTGGAGGTCTCGGCGAAGCGTCGTGACGAATGTTTCAGCCGCCTTCGCCGCGCTCCAAAGGCTGTGTGGTAAGCGCCTGAGAGTGGTTTACCTGCGAATAGAAACTCGGTTGAGTTCATATTCTGACAGCTGTGTATGAAAAAGGAGGAAACCCGCGAACGAAACACGAAAAAAAAATCGCGTTGACACAGTAAATGCATTCAGATTCTGCCGCACTGCACTGGCGAAAACATCTGCGAAAAGCATGACACAGTAAAGTACTCAACGTTAGACTGTCCATATTTACACATGCGTGGTACATTGCGAGCTAAAACGGGACGCACACGCTTTTGTTTTTCTCGCTAAAGTGGACTTCTGGCTGCGAGTTTTGTACACTTGCATCAAAACACAGGTGACTTGCAACCTTGGTCTCGTTAAATAATTTAACGCCCTAGAGATACATTTTCATCGCGATCGATCAAAGCTGTAGGTGAGTCAATCACGTCGAAATTTGTCTCGTTCGCACTCGACTGCAATCGAAAGTACCCCGCGTAGCGGTGCTTTTACATGCATTACTTCGCAAGCGCTGTTAATACCGCTGCTTCAACCAGGTTCGTAGAGAATCGCACTGCCATCAAATTGTTTGGTACGCTCACCCTTCGCGCTTACAGCTGAAATTTAAGTTTAACGCTAAAGATTATCTTACCTTTGCGCGCACAACGACGCAGTCGCCGTAACTTTTCAGCGAGGGTTCCTGGACAAACCCACTCTTCCAAAGATTTCTTGGCTTTCAGTTGTTCATGCGTCACAAAACTGGTAGCGTGCACCAAGTACTCCTTGATGTCTGAAAGTTCCACCTTCGGTACGAGTGCAACCTCGAATGAGGCTTAATTCCTTGCTCGTCGGAACAGCTGGTCAGATTGAGTGGGTCAACGCCACCGCTGAGAGCCACTTTGTCCGTGTATCGCTGTATCGCATCGGCGTCCAATTTCTCGGCGTACACGCTCAAGCGAGACGAGTGCTCATCGCCCATGGCTGTAGCAGCTTCACAACCGGTAAATGCAATACTTTTTGAGCCAAATAAATTAAAACATGAGGAATGTGGAGCAGATACAGCTTGTAGGCAGCGGACGGTGAATGCACCGGTCGGGATGGACGGCCTTCAAAATGGCGGCCACACGGTTGCCAGCACAGCCGGCGCACTTTCCGCTATCGCTTCCGCCAACCTGACGTCACGTGAATACAACCTATACGGTTCAACTCCCTTTGCCTTTGTTCCATTCTTTACAGGAGACCGTGAATCTAACGCTGCGCGAGCCCTTTGTGAACTTGCTTAATGAGGGAGTTTATGAACGACATGACCTTGTTAAACTCCCCACGGAGTTTTGGATCACGTGGTTAGAAACTCCCTATGGGAGGTTTAAAAAGTATTTTTGGTCGTGACGTGCGTGTCACGTGGTCAGAAACTCCCTATGGGAGTTTTAGAAACCATTTTTGGTCGTGATGTGCGTGCGTGTGTGAATGTGCGTGTGTGTACGGGCATCTGTTTGCAGCGACGATTTGCAGCGAGGATTTGCAACGGCCGGTTGGTTTGTGTAGACGTGTAGGACTATTTTCTCCACTGAACCGTTCTGGTCAGAGACAAGTTCAACTCGCGCCAGCGTCCTACCGCGAACACATCGAGCTGGCTGTCCTGTGTTTATTCTCCCGTCAAGCGGCAATGCCCATGCACACGAGTGCAAGCCTCCAACACGCCATGGATACCTCGCTTCAACGTGCCGAGTTACGAAGAACTGCGAAGAATAATTTCATCGGTAACAAAAGGGTTTGCTGTTGCGATCGTCAGCGGGTTGTTTCTGGAGTTTCACCGGCTAAAACTTAGAAGCAGTAAGAAGTAGGCTTCGCTACGTCGTCGGCATCAAGCCGGCCGGCGGCCAGTGTGAGAGCTGCGCCGGCGACGCGCTCGCCCCGACCACCGGCAACGCTTGCTTCTCGGAGTGTCACCGAACCGATGTTTCACCGGCTGCAACTTCTAAGCGGTAAGAAGGCTTCGCTACGTCGTCGGTACCAAGCCGGCGGCGCGTAGCGAACTCGCACAGCCACACCAGTCTCGCCACCGGCCACCGGTGAAGCAAAGGATATGTTTCACAGAAAATAAAAGCTGCTGGAATGAGTAAGTTTAAATTGTCTCTTTGTGCCATGCAACCACCGTTGTCAAACGTATAGCGAGAAGGCGAGCGCCGATACGAGATAGATTGAACCAACCTGCGGCCCGCCGCTGCACTGCGAGCAACAGGAACCGCGACTACGAGCAGTCTCGTTCGTTGTAAGTGCATCGCTCCGTAGCTTGACGCGGATAGCGGACACCTGTTTTTTTATTATGTGTGTAAAATAACGGCGACGAAAACTGCACAGCAGCAAGCATTTTGTGATTGCGATCCGCCGTTCGTCGTATAGCCGTGCCGTACTCCTGCGAGAGGCCTAGCGACGCCGTCGGCAACAACGCGGTATACGTGGCGTTGAATGTTAGGCGGGTTTATAGTAAAAGACGGGTGTACCTCAGTAATATCTATAAGCCCACCACAAATATACACGTACGCCATGAATGTTTGGTGCATAATTACGCGGAAAAGGAGCGTCCCGTCCGAGCTACATTGGAGGTCAAGATGTGGTGCCTATATATACTCGGTGACCAAAGTTTGGTTGTGAAGCGCGGGTGGCGAGCGGTTGTCAGTGTGAGTGTTGTGTTACTTTGCGAATGTTGTGTGCATGTTTGTGCACGTGTGATCGAGTTTGCGTGTTTCGATGCTAATTTAATTAAAGATTCTTCGGTGCATAGTGCGACAGCGAAAAGCATTTTTTTTTTCGATGGTTATAAAAATTTACTCCCATCAGGCCCGTAGCCAGGAACTTTTATTTGTGTGGAGCCCACTTGCTGAAAACCTCGCCAATTGGAGAAAAACACCCATGTTCTTTATTTATATGTGCAGCAAAACACCTCGCTCCATAAAATATCAAGGGGGGGGGGGCTAGCCTTTCCCCCCGGCTACGGGCCAGGTCACAGCACACATGACACATCCTGCATGAATCACTCTCTATGACACACCCTGCAAGACTAAGCTCAGCAAATGTGCAAGTTAGACGTGTGCTCCTTCCCTCAACCCCCCTCCCCCGCCTCCCCATTAAAGGCCTTTAACTTTGACTGCATATCAGTCATGCAGTCAAATCGGCGGCCATTGTAATTTAACTGAACCCTTAAATTGCAAAGGCGTGACTCATAAGTTATCAGTGTTTTGCTGAACTATTTAAACTGCGCAGTTGTTTCCTCGCAAAGTAAAAATACAGGGAGGAGTTGCCGCCAATTTTTGACGACTGCTACTTCTTCTACTTTGTCCTCAGGATAAAAATAAACCTTCCTTTCCGAAAATTGTGCAAAAACACATTTTAACTATCTCGAAGACAGACTCTACATGTCGTTCTTTTTTCGCTGGTCTGAATGTAAAAGAAAATTATTTTTCTTTTTTCGCCCGCTTGACAGTTTTTCAAGATAGACAAAACGACCGGCACTTTTTCTAAACGACGTCCGAAGTGCAATCCCGAAAACGCTAATTTTGTTGCTGTGTTCATCGTTTTATGAATACCTACGCTTTCCATTTCTTTTTTCCCTGTCTGCATTAAGTATCGTTGTTATAATCATCATTGCTTCTTTGTCAACTGATGGACAGTTAGATATGGCTGTATCTGGCTGATAACATAGTAGGCCAGTTTGCACCCTTAAAGTTGCCTTACCGTGTCTACAATTCACACCTTACATGTTTGGAAAAAAGGTATTTTCACCTATCTAAACACAGATACCACGGGGTGTTACCAATGGCCCAACACCCTTATCACGGAAAAACCGTGAACAGTACTCTGCCAGACAGGGAACAAGCAATTAAATATGGCATATTGCAAATAAATATAACAGAGCACAATGTAAAGTACCCCATACTCGGAGCGCTCGCTCTACACGCCTTAAACCGTCCAGCTGGTATGTATAGCCAGAAATCTTATGCGGCCGTTTAGTGCCGATGGGGATATTCCTATTTCGTATAAATGAACAATAAACGGTAACAGAATAGGCGTAAATTTATTGTGTGCTTGTAGATAGCTCGTAAAGGGACAGATCTTTACCCCTAAACTAGCCTAAGGTCCTACAACTTTTTAATCAGCGAGTCCCAATTTTCATCTGGCACGCTGTCGTATGGGCCACGGGTGTTTCGATATCCCATAGCACCATTATCTCCTAAAGGGTGTTGTAGGTAAAACATTTTCCCTTAAAGACCAACTCCGGCGATTTTTCGAGGTCAATGGATCTAAATAAAATTCGCTGGGTACGTTCCTTTTTAAGTTCCCGTTATTTATGCTAAATTACAATGCTTGAGAGATACGCATGTGCATTATAAATGAATTTTATTGATTGTCCTGACTCTCCTCAGCGCGCTTCCCAGTATTATTGGCAGCATTGTGTGCGTGACGTCATTTTTGGCAAAGCGGAAGTGACGGAACTGAGGGGCCACTAGAGCGTCTGCTATACGCAAGGAAACAATCGTGTGTGTTTGGCCAGCGCTTCGTAGGCTAGGCGTGTGAATTTCAGTTCCTTGCGGTAGTGCGTTCGACGGGTTTGTCTTTTAGCTAGCAATGCCGGTTCACCGCACGGAAAGTGCGGTAATAGCGTACCCGCTGAAGAATGCACATGCGTGAACAATACCGTACGGAAACATTTCCGTAACATATACTGGGTGCACATGACTGGGCCTATTGGTATTCGGTGAGCTGCGCGCCGTGCGAAAGGTGGCGCGTACTTGTCTTAAGTTAAATGCCATCGGCCCTACCAACCCGGAGCTGCACGCCGCTATTGCCAAACTTATGCACTCTTCTCAGAACAATATTAAGAAGCTTTAGTTAGGCCGCAAGCTTCTCAGCGATAGCATTTTACCCGATCGCGGGCCCACAAACTTGAACTGCGCCTGGACAGGTGGCGCCATCTGGCGGTGGAATGCGCAACCAGGCAAGCAGAGAACTTAACAGGTGCGTTCCATTTCATCGAAGAGGAATGGCGATTTTAGTTGGCCTCCAGATGCGTCGGAATTGCAGCTGTCATTTTCCGACAGCTTCTGAAGAGCTTGTGCACGTGGCATGGCCAGTCACACTCAAGATATATTTCCGACGGAGTCACCTATCCCCTTCTCCTCTTTCGCAGCTTTCATACTACGCGCTAGCGGGACCGGCATGCCTTGCATGATTTCTGCATTTTGCCTACTTATACGTCACGCGAAGACAGTATGATTGGATGGGTTTCGGTGTTGCGCTTTTTGCTCATTTAAAATATTCTCCAATTTGCCAAGTATTTCTGCTATCGGCCCGTGACAGGAGCGTCTCGGGAACATGAAAGCACCATTACATTGACATGGCCGAAAAAATTGCCGCAGTTGATGTTTAAAGGCATTTTGCCCCTCACGTCCTTATTTTTGCAAGTTCTGGTTTAGCGAATAGGTGTTTGCTTGCTTGAAACCGCTTTAAGGGTGCAAAGTGGTTTACAGTATCCCGTCGGAAGTCGTAAAACTTCTGTCACAATCTGCGCCTTTCCTTTCGGCTACCTCTTCATTTGACGATGAAGGTAAGATTAAATATGGAGCCGCCTATTCCTGAACCGCAATAGGCTGAACCAAGAGGACCTTATTGGGTGCACAAAAAGCCATAACGGTGTAATCGGAGAAAAAAAAAAGCAATTGTCTTTGAATCAATAACTTTAAAGCATTACAAGCTGAAAATGCCCTTTCTTCATTTTTAATCAACGTTAAATTACCTCCCAAGTTGCTGCCGTGTAACTGAACGAAAAAAAAACAAGCCCGAGCTAGCAGTATGAAAACTGCGGGCGCATTCACGGACAGCTGTGGGAAACTAAGAGCGCTCAGCTGATTGTTCAGCTTCGGCAAAGCTGCTGTGTGTGCTTCGGTGATGTCTCGATAACCAAGTTGGCATACTTGTGTTTTCAGCAGTCAAGAGTCGGAAGAATGCCCGTCCGGTTGGGAACGTACACGTCAACTATTAAAAACTGGCACCAACCACCGAAATTTCATGAAATGAGAGACGTTTCTGATTTTCGAAATTGTCACTCGCTTCCTGTGTTCTCGTGCCGCGATACACGTTTCTTATCTATGGTCGTGTGTCCCTTTCGGCATATCCCCTCCTCACTTTTGTTCGCATTCTCTTATTTCGTACTAATATATACACCGGTTCAGAATTATCTAATGCATAGGGCCAGCCGGATCTTTATGGATAATTACCATTTGTTGTTCTAACTTTGATTTACAGACAGTGAAGCTGATACCTGACGGACCCTTTCTTCGGCACCTGCAAGACTCATCCATTGTGAATTCTCTCGGAACATGTTTATGTTAGGCAGTTACCGATTCTAGCTCTTTGGGCACGTGATTGCTCGGTCTGAAAGCGTTAGTCTGTTCTCCATGAATACCAATATGTAATTTTCTTGCTTGGCATTTTAATCTGGCCTTCTCATTCAGTGCTCCAGTTGAAATATGACACGCTATCGCTTGTATTTATCCGCAAATTAGAAAGTGCACTTTTCATAAAGGGACCCTGAAACGTTTTTTGAAGTTTTGCCAGCGCTTAGGCAAGAGCATCCCCAAAGCATTCGCGCAGGGAATAAAGCGACGCACCGTGCACCATGGCCGCCACGGACAATTATATCTATACCCGCCTCCTCCTCACCACTGCCTTGCACCCTCAACTCACAGGCACGCTGGCATCGCCGGTGATCGCAGCGCTCTAATGAGCACACTCGACGAATTGAGCTTCGCCCAGTCATATCCTCCGATATTGCGCACCGACAGGTTGCGCGCTATCTCGAAGGTCCAGTGCGCCCGGCAGCACGCCGTCTGGCAACAAATACGAAGCTCGCGGAGTGGCTGATGTCTGCTCCGATAGTTGCCGCAAAACAACCAGCTGATCTTATTTTATTCTCCTGTATGGCGACAACCTGCAAAAGCATGCGGACAAACGAAAAGAATTCGAGATCGACCACCGAAAGTCGTAAACTCGGGCAATGTGGTTGTGCCTTCAGGGGTGAAGTTACAGCCGCAGACACGTAGATCGCGGCGTTGAACGGATAGCGACGCTCGTTGCAGCGACGAGCTGAAGGGATTCCGCTCGCCAGATGCCTGACAACCATTGCACGATGTCGCAGCTTTACAAGTCACCAATTGCTAGATAAGCCTCCCGTGGCCTCCTAACTTCACTGAGCCATATTACATCCCATTTAACACGCTCTAATTCCTCGAATAGTACAGCTAGACTCGCCTCACCAGATAAAGTTCTAGCGTTGTACGTAGCCAAGTTCAGATTCCAATGGCGGTCTGTCCGGACCCATAGATTCTCAGCACCCTCTGCAGCGTCGCAGGTCTGACAGCCGCCTTGGTCAGTTGTTTCGCAGCCGCTGGGGACTGAGGGCCGAGGGTTAATTGGTGTATTCATGTGGGAGGTAGTGGCCATGTACTACACCAGGCTGGCCAATCCTGCTGTGGTGAGGAAGTGCGTTGCTGGCTGTGGTCACCAGTGAGGCGACCCCCAGACCTTTTTACACAATTCCATCATCACGCAGATTTTTTTTAATCCGGTTTGGAATTGTCCGGCACCGGGATTCGAACCACGGACCTCTTGCATGCTAGGCTGATGCTCTACCACTACGCCATCGCTGCCCTAGGGTTTCCTTATTAATAAAAATATAGCTGACAATATAGAGGAATACTATAGCATTAATGAGAGGGTGATATGTTTCGTAATTAAGTTTAATAAGAGGTACAAGATGAAGGTGATACAGGCCTACGCGTCTACATCCAGCCATGATGATCAACTGGTTGAACGCTTCTACGAAGACGTAGAATCAGGAATGAGTAAGGTAAAGACACAGTATACTGTACTGATGGGCGAATTTAATGCAAAGGTAGGCGAGAATCAGGCTGCAGATCATGCAGTTGGGGAATATGGCATCGGCTCTAGAAATGCCAGAGGGGAGTTACTAGTAGAGTTCGCAGAACGCAATAATTTACGGATCTTGAATACATTCTACAGAAAACGGGCTACTCGTAAGTGGACGTGCAGAAGTCCTAATGGCGAGACTAAAAATGAAATGAAAAAAAGACTAAAAACGAGACCCCCTGGCGCTCTGTTTTGAGCGTACCTATAGTTCCCGCGAATAAGGGCTCTCCTTTCCCGTCTTTTCTTTAACTCCCGTTCCCCCTTCCCCTCAACGAAGCTTCGCCGGGCTCCCTTATGATTTGTAGGAATATGCGTCCTTCCTTTCTTCATACCACTTTTAATCCGTCATAATCGCACGTTCATGAAGATATACGTTGTGGTGGCTAACTGCATTCACATATTTTGTTTTATTAAGAATTACTTCGTTGCAAGCCGACCAGGATTAGGACGTGTTAGAAGAATCTATCCTTAGTTCCATCAACAAAACAGTTATCTCTTTAGGCACTCTAATTGAGTTGCAATAACACCTCAGTAGGACTATATTTTACAATGCCTTCAAATGATTTCTTATCTCCATTTCTACTCGAGTCTTTCCTAATAATATAGCATGCATTTATTCGACCTCGTTCTGTCCAAGCTCCACCTATTTACTATAAAGCCACTCAACTGTATTGGTGATTGTTCAGAAAAATATGAGCGTGATTGTGCGTTTTGGTAAGCACTCCAACCTGCTGCTCGATAGTTCAGTTCGAATTTGCTTCTTCAAATTCTTCCGCACATTTGGAGAGTATGTATACTTGGACGTCGAGAAAAAATCCGCGTTCGAAATAGTCCGCGATCGTTTTCAGCCTTCATGCCATCCTTGTTATTGGGCACACTGAAATTTCACAATGAAAACAAAATGTAAGAATTTCGCGGGGTGAAATATCAACCCCTAATACTTCCCCTTACGCCACTGACTTTTCACTGTCATTAAATATAAGCGCTTAATTAGTCTACACTTACTACATTTTGTTTTAAAACTATATGGTTATTAGATATGGTATTCTAGGCCGACAATCACAAGACAAATTGAACGTAGAAATCAATGTGTAGCATTGATGTCACAGATTTTAACGTACGTGTTACATATCTGAGTTCCTTTGGCTGAGTAAAAGGGCCTGATGAATGCGTTGTTGAGTCCTTCGATCTCTAAACACAACGACAGTCCCACACATGACTATGTGGTTGCCACAGAGAGCGTCAAAAGCAATCACGTCACGTAGAGCCATTGCAGGAAACTGAATGCGAATTCGCCTCTCTCTTTCAGCCCGACAACTGGGACGCAATAGGAATCACACCAACAGTGAAGCTTCTATCTCTCCTTTTTACATCATTGTCTATTCTTGCAGTAATGGCACATCCACAATTTTGAACCCGCCATTGAGACCAGTGCGGAAACGAATTCGGCGGCAGCGAGATATTCCTTTCCGTTCCAGAACGATCAGTGCTGCCACCAGTTTCCGTCACCGAGGACTATAGTCATCGCGGTTGCAGCATGGTCACAAAAAACAGAAAAAAAAAGAAAATGCAAGAAAGGAGGAAAGAAAGAATGAAAGAAACAAAGAAGGAAAGAAGAAAGAAAGAAAGAAAGAAAGAAAGGAAGAAAGAAGGAAAGAAAGAAAGAAAGAAAGAAGGAAAGAAAGAAGGAAAGAAAGGAAGAAAGAAAGACAGGAAAAAAGCATTGCAGCGAATACAACCACGCAGTTCACATCCCCGCGCTGTCACCCGCAGTATGCGGCGCTTGCCTGTAAGTATGTGATTACACAGGAGATGGCGCAGCAATAACAGAAAACTAATATTACTCGGTATCCACACTAACCCGACCAGGAATCACAACGGGAGAGACGTCAGTGCGCATTTCATAATGCGCGCTGACGTAACTGCAAGCGCGCACGTCGAGACGAGAGAAAGCGTTTGAAAGACGCCTGACAGCGAAAACATTGTTTGCAGACTTTTTTACCGCAATTTGTAGCTTTGTGTCTGGTAATCCCAATTGAGAACAATCTTGCGTCAGTTCGAAACGCCCACTTAAATACCATAAAGCCCCAACCTCTGGCACGCGTATGCACGCGTATGCACGCGTATGCACGCGCCTAGGCGTCAAATGCGCCTCTTGGCGTCGGTCGCGAAGGGCTGTACGCGTCCATACGCCTCGAGGCGCGAGGACTCAAGACGACTTTGATATTTTCGCCTACGTCACCACGCGTATGGCACGCCAACCAATCAGAGGCCGCGATACCTCTGAGCGCTATGCCTAATGGCTGCCGCTTCGAGGGCACCTGCGAGTGCAGGGCAAGCACGGAAACTACGGTCTCAAACGCTCCTGAGTGACCGCGTCGTCATCCAGTACGTCGACGACACGGCGAACGACCGCGAGTGCTACCAGTGGGACGTGGTTTCGTGCCGAGTTCGAGCGACGCCGACAAATCCAGCGAATGCTTCCCGGCTGCACTTGCCCCGGTTTTGAGTGCGATCGTCGACCGAGTGAGAACATCGTACCTACTACTGCGGCATGTCGCTGCTCCTGTGCTCTGATCTGTATGTATCTGCGCTCGGAACGGGTGTAAACATGCTTCGGAGGATTGAAGTCCTCAGCGTGAGCCCTCGCCTACCGCGAAGTCAATTCACAGCGGTCTTGAGTGCGATCGTCGACTGAGTGAAAACATCGTACCAACTACTGCGGCATGTCGCTGCTCCTGTGCTCTGATCTGTATGTATCTGCGCTCGGAACGGGTGTAAACATGCTTCGGAGGATTGAAGTCCTCAGCGTGAGCCCTCGCCTACCGCGAAGTCAATTCACAGCGGTCTTGAGTGCGATCGTCGACTGAGTGAAAACATCGTACCAACTACTGCGGCATGTCGCTGCTCCTGTGCTCTGATCTGTGTGTATCTGCGCTCGGAACGGGTGTAAACATGCTTCGGAGGATTGAAGTCCTCAGCGTGAGCCCTCGCCTACCGCGAAGTCAATTCACAGCGGTCTTGAGTGCGATCGTCGAGTGAGTGAAAACATCGTACCAACTACTGCGGCATGTCGCTGCTCCTGTGCTCTGATCTGTATGTATCTGCGCTCGGAACGGGTGTAAACATGCTTCGGAGGATTGAAGTCCTCAGCGTGAGCCCTCGCCTACCGCGAAGTCAATTCACAGCGGTCTTGAGTGCGATCGTCGACTGAGTGAAAACATCGTACCAACTACTGCAGCATGTCGCTGCTCCTGTGCTCTGATCTGTGTGTATCTGCGCTCGGAACGGGTGTAAACATGCTTCGGAGGATTGAAGTCCTCAGCGTGAGCCCTCGCCTACCGCGAAGTCAATTCACAGCGGTCTTGAGTGCGATCGTCGACTGAGTGAAAACATCGTACCAACTACTGCGGCATGTCGCTGCTCCTGTGCTCTGATCTGTATGTATCTGCGCTCGGAACGGGTGTAAACATGCTTCGGAGGATTGAAGTCCTCAGCGTGAGCCCTCGCCTACCGCGAAGTCAATTCACAGCGGTCTTGAGTGCGATCGTCGACTGAGTGAAAACATCGTACCAACTACTGCAGCATGTCGCTGCTCCTGTGCTCTGATCTGTGTGTATCTGCGCTCGGAACGGGTGTAAACATGCTTCGGAGGATTGAAGTCCTCAGCGTGAGCCCTCGCCTACCGCGAAGTCAATTCACAGCGGTCTTGAGTGCGATCGTCGACTGAGTGAAAACATCGTACCAACTACTGCAGCATGTCGCTGCTCCTGTGCTCTGATCTGTGTGTATCTGCGCTCGGAACGGGTGTAAACATGCTTCGGAGGATTGAAGTCCTCAGCGTGAGCCCTCGCCTACCGCGAAGTCAATTCACAGCGGTCTTGAGTGCGATCGTCGACTGAGTGAAAACATCGTACCAACTACTGCGGCATGTCGCTGCTCCTGTGCTCTGATCTGTATGTATCTGCGCTCGGAACGGGTGTAAACATGCTTCGGAGGATTGAAGTCCTCAGCGTGAGCCCTCGCCTACCGCGAAGTCAATTCACAGCGGTCTTGAGTGCGATCGTCGACTGAGTGAAAACATCGTACCAACTACTGCAGCATGTCGCTGCTCCTGTGCTCTGATCTGTGTGTATCTGCGCTCGGAACGGGTGTAAACATGCTTCAGAGGATTGAAGTCCTCAGCGTGAGCCCTCGCCTACCGCGAAGTCAATTCACAGCGGTCTTGAGTGCGATCGTCGACTGAGTGAAAACATCGTACCAACTACTGCGGCATGTCGCTGCTCCTGTGCTCTGATCTGTATGTATCTGCGCTCGGAACGGGTGTAAACATGCTTCGGAGGATTGAAGTCCTCAGCGTGAGCCCTCGCCTACCGCGAAGTCAATTCACAGCGGTCTTGAGTGCGATCGTCGACTGAGTGAAAACATCGTACCAACTACTGCAGCATGTCGCTGCTCCTGTGCTCTGATCTGTGTGTATCTGCGCTCGGAACGGGTGTAAACATGCTTCGGAGGATTGAAGTCCTCAGCGTGAGCCCTCGCCTACCGCGAAGTCAATTCACAGCGGTCTTGAGTGCGATCGTCGACTGAGTGAAAACATCGTACCAACTACTGCGGCATGTCGCTGCTCCTGTGCTCTGATCTGTATGTATCTGCGCTCGGAACGGGTGTAAACATGCTTCGGAGGATTGAAGTCCTCAGCGTGAGCCCTCGCCTACCGCGAAGTCAATTCACAGCGGTCTTGAGTGCGATCGTCGACTGAGTGAAAACATCGTACCAACTACTGCAGCATGTCGCTGCTCCTGTGCTCTGATCTGTGTGTATCTGCGCTCGGAACGGGTGTAAACATGCTTCGGAGGATTGAAGTCCTCAGCGTGAGCCCTCGCCTACCGCGAAGTCAATTCACAGCGGTCTTGAGTGCGATCGTCGACTGAGTGAAAACATCGTACCAACTACTGCGGCATGTCGCTGCTCCTGTGCTCTGATCTGTATGTATCTGCGCTCGGAACGGGTGTAAACATGCTTCGGAGGATTGAAGTCCTCAGCGTGAGCCCTCGCCTACCGCGAAGTCAATTCACAGCGGTCTTGAGTGCGATCGTCGACTGAGTGAAAACATCGTACCAACTACTGCAGCATGTCGCTGCTCCTGTGCTCTGATCTGTGTGTATCTGCGCTCGGAACGGGTGTAAACATGCTTCGGAGATTTGAAGTCCTCTGCGTAAGCCCTCGCCTACCGTGAAGTCAATTCACAGCGGTGTCGTCTGTCGTCTGCATTCAGCGTAGGCCTCTACCGTCGAGTTCGTGTGAACCAGCTCATGTGAGGAAGTTTGGTTAAAGGAAATTGACGGTAGTTGTTTCCGTCGAAACATAGGCACTATCAGTGTTGTAGGCGTTACTGAAAAAAAGTAACTAAATACGTTACTCGTTACACTATAAAAAAAGAAACGCGTTACCGCCCTACGTTACCTACAAAAAAACGTAACGCGTTACCGTTACCGTTACCGAAAAAAAGTAACGGACGTTACCTCTGCCGTTACTCCGCAGTCATAAATTTTAATCGACGTGTCTTTGCTGCAAGAACCCACAATAACAATAATTCGTCTGAAATTTATGTTTCACATAATACTTCTAACACAAACAAGGAAATACCCAAAATGCTGATTTAATGAGTATTACTTGCACAAATGTACCGGACCTTAGCAATGGTATAGTGGCTTAAAGTTGCGTTTACAGTTACGTGTGATGGCTTCTGACTCTGACACATGGTGAAGCCATTTTTCTCAATGTGACATTATACAGAATATGAGATTCAATCATCAACGCTATTCGCAAAGAAAGCATCAATGAAATCTCAAGAAATTTACAATAATTCTGATGGTGTGCTTCTGCTAGCAAAATAGATGCGCGAATTTTGTACTAGTAAAGAAATGCCTAAATGGGCTAGTCACGTAAAAAAATATCTGTGCATAAACATTTTTTGTTCACTTTAACCTATATAATTACCGCAAAAATTGCGAGCGTTTATGTGAGGGCGTTCAAGATCAGCCTCACTCGCTCAGGAGTTCAATAACCAGAAACATCGCTGCAGTTGCAGATAGAAAAAGCAAAATTTATTTTTAAACCAAAGTTGATAAGCCTTATCAACTTTGTAGCTACTATAAAATGTCGCATATTTAGACATTTTTCAAAAACAGTTTCCTTAGCTCTACAAGTTTCAAACAATGTTACTCTACTCTTTGTTGCGCATACATTTCATACACAAAATATCTTCTTCGTAACGATAATATTTATGTTTTACAACGTCGTGAACTTTCGAGAACAACACGTAATGAGATTGGTCCCTCCGAATTGAATATGTTTGATATTTTTTCCCTCGTGAATTATGCAGTTAATAAGGAAATTAAGTTCCTTTTCGGGCTACTGGCATGGGACATGCATAAAATATAAAATACTCAATGAAATCTAAAATATCTATTTTCGGATCCGTGTCGATCTCTCGTGGAATCACCCGTTTGCAATAACCATGATTAGTGCACTAACTGCGGTAATGTCTGCCGTGTCCCTGTAACCGTGGTTAGCCGTTACCGCAGTTAGCTTAACCGCGGTTAAGGCTGTTCGTGTGACAGCGGTATTAGGGTAGTGAGTAAAAAAAGGTATTCTTTTTGCGTTACGAGAACAAATTCTACCTTTCCCGTCCCGCTCGCATTCTTTTTCAGGGTTTTCTTCCAACCGGGGGTCACGCCTATTCTCCACAATAAGGCAGACTTTCGATCGGCAGCGCACCTGTAGACCGGTTGGCGTTACCGGCTGTCGCATGGACGGGCCAGAATTCCACATATAGCCGCTTAAGTCGACGACGCGGAAGTTGTCTAATTCGATGCGGTGGTCCTTTACCATGCTATGCTCAGCGAGTGTACTACTTTGTCACGCGAACTTGCGGACATCCCTTTTTTTTTTGCCGCAGCCTCTCGGGGGAGTTCTTTGTTTCCCCCACGTACAAAATTTCACGATCAGCTCGTGGTATGGAGTAAACCAGCCCTTGCGCTTTCCCTTCGGACGGCCTGTGCTTTGGGCACGAAAAGGCGAAGGTGCCAGCAATCCACCTGCTACATCCACTTCCACGAGAAGCATGTCCGTACGATTTCTCATGGCGAATTATGCAGCTTTCATCGAGCTTTGTGTGGCGATGGCCCAAACCTCCACACAAGGAGTCGGCGCGTCTTAAGAAATTGGTCCCCACAATTTCCACACAAAGAAAAAGCGATTCCGCCCGCGCTTTCTGCGTCAATGCCTGGCAGGCCGACAGCAGTCCGACGCTGCGACAAAAGAATTTGTCGGGGCGAGCTCTGAGAAAACGGCAGCCCCAGGAAGAAAAAGTGACGAGTAACGTGACACCACACCTTACCGAAAAATGTTAACGTAAGTACGTTACCCGTTGCAGTTTCTAAATTTTAACGAGTACGTTACTACGTTACCGAAAAAAGTACCGCGTTACCGGTAACGCCGTTACTTCTAACGCGTTACCGCCAACACTGGGCACTATATATGACGCCAGAGACTTGGCGTGGCGCTTACGCAGGAGTTTTTAACCACAGTGTGTTTGCTTTCAACATCGCCATTCGCCTCATCATTGTCGAAAGCGAACATCGCACTTGCCAACGCATTTCGGTGATGTGACAACGTACATGAGGAGGATTTGCGGTATTAACGACGCTGAAACATTGGTTGACTTCGGCGCAAATCGTTTGCGTGTGTTGCCAAGCTAACAACAAGCGTGCGCTTGTTGGTAGCAGTGTGACTTGTTTTCGTGCCGGGTACCAGCGACGCCGACACATTCAGCTGTCAGCGGTCTCATTTACATTCATGTATAAAATAGAAGCTCGAACGTGCGCGAGTGTGGTGATCGAAAAAGAAAGTTGCATGATTAAGTGCTGCTTGTGTTGCCTGCTATTTCACTTCTTGACTCTTGGTCTGCTTCTCTGCTGTGCAACTACACCTTAGCACATGCCCAGTTGCACATGCCTTGTTTTACAGGTTGTCTATTCTGACACACATTCTCCCTTTTCTGATACTCATAGACGGGAGAATGTGAACAGTGGCGCTTCTCCATCGTATTACAGTTTACTTAAATATAACACATGTTTTGTTTACAGCTGGACAGCTAATTTGCTAAAAAGCTTGTAAGTGACAACCACCTCCATTGAAATCTGAGGTGCGCAATGATACGACAGTCAGAAGAGAAGGGCATGACATCACACTTATATGCAGAAGGAATGAAAGTGCAATATTACTGTGCTGCTCTTTGTTTAGAAGGAATTCAAACGGTGCCTCACTGGAACCTCAGACACTTGTGAGACCATTCTAAACTGCGCACATATTTATCTCTTCCTCCAGACTGAATCCAGCTGAAATAATTATTTGATGGTTTCAAATGCCAAATCCTTGGATGTATTGCAAGGCCTATTTCATTTCTGTTCAGTTCTTTGTATATGCACTAACTTAGACTATGCATGCACTTAAGCATAATTGAAATATGAAGACATTCAGTTTAGCTATGTTAGACAATTTGCCAAAGACTTTTATACAGTGCTCTGGTGCAATCCTATGAGCGATATCTGTTGTATCATGAAGTTTCAGGCACGATTTATTATGTTAGAGGGTATTTTCACAAGTGACGACGTGCAAAGGCCTTCTACGCAGTGCTTGGTTCCAAGCGTATGACCGATATCTGTCGCATCATGAAGTTCCAGGCACAATTTATTATATTATATAGAGGGTATTTTGACTACTGACGACGTGCAAATGCCTTCTACACGGTGCTTGGTTCCAATCTTATGACCGATATCTGTCGCATCATAAAGTTTCAGGCACGATTTATTATATTAGAGGGTATTTTGACTACTGACGACGTACAAAGGCCTTCTACACAGTGCTTGGTTCCAATCTTATGACCGATAGCTGTCGCATCATGAAGTGTCACGTGTGGTTTGTTGCCTTAGAGGATATTTAGACTACCAAGAATGTGCGAAAGCCTTCCACAGAGTGCATGGTTCTGATCTTATGACCGATATTTGTCGCATAATGAAGTGCCAGGTGTGGTTTGCTGCGCTAGAGGATATTTCGACTACACACAACGTGCAAAAACCAGTGCTCGGTTCCAATCTTATGGACGATATCTGTCGCATCATGAAGTGTCAGGTGTGGTTTGTGGCTTTAGAGGATATGTAGACTACAGACAACGTCCCAAAGCCTTCTACACAGTGCACAGCTGCAATCACAATCTTAACATAACCCATTTTTTTGTGCACACTAACATGTTCAAATACAGTTTTTTCTGATATTTACGAACCCTGGAATGATGTACCTGGCTCGGTTCGTGAAATGAATGTATCTGATTTTTATAGGCGCTTGTATGATATTAGTGTTATTATTATTATTATTTTTTACCCAGTTGCACTCAACAGGTGACGATATCTGCTTTTGTTGAAGCATTTCTTGCGATATTACTGTATACATTCTTTCCTTTTGTATTCATGTACACCACTCCTGCAGTAGCCCGGCATTGGGCTGCAGTATTTGAAAATAACTAAATAAATATGACCGATATCTGCTGCACCATGAAGTGTTAGATGTGGTTTGTTGCGTTAGCGGATATGTAGACCACCAAGAACGTGCTCAGCTGCAATCTTATGACCGATATCTGTCGCACCATGAAGTGTCAGGTGTGGTTTGTTGTGTTAGAGGGTATTTCAACTGCAGACAACGTGCAAAAGCCTTCTACACAGTGCTTGATTGCAATATTATGACCGATATCTATCACATCATGAAGTTTCAGGTGTGGTTTATTACTTGGATAAATGCTGTAAACTATGAAGTGTGAACATGTACTGGATGCACCAGCATATTCATGATAATTTTAATGGATTTTCTTATGTAGGTATATGAGCCTGGTGGTTTATAAACCTTGATGCTACTTCATTTTTTGCTTTTTAGAGCCTTTAGAAAGTTTTTTATGTGTTAAAAGCTTCTGAAACAGGACGGGCCCTACGATATCTTCACCAAAAGCGCTGCTCGCAAATTTGCTTTCTGAGCCAGTGGCGTAAATCCCGGGGGGATCAGGGGGGTCCTGACCCCCCCTGTGTTTAGACTGGGGGGGAACCCTATGCAATGGTCCCCCCCTGAGATTTTGCATTCGAACATCTTGCATCTTGGCTTGCTTGAAGTTTATTTTCACACGTGCCATTCAAAATCGCCTTAGACTTCCAGCTCTCAGATACAAGAAAGAAATAAGCACAATTCAACAACTTACGATAATATTTTTACGAGATCTTGTGAGTGATGTTCAAAGTCTGCAACCACATCCATAGCGGCAATCACGAAAGCCGCTGCCATGCAGCGGCCGTTTATCCACGTGGTGACGTATCATTGCGCCTTCTAACTCGCTGAGAGCAAAGAGATTTGTGAAGACATTTCTTCAGCACCGAGTCTGGGGCGAGAGAAATTGAGTAAGAGATACTCGGCCTTTGCTTGCAAATATCACCACAAATGAGTCATCTTTTCACACCCAACTGAAACTGCACGCATTTTTCAGTACCCCTGTTCATTCCAGCTGAAATCATATTTCCCGTTAATATTCGTTTTTCCCTAACTGGCTGTGCGTATCAGACGCCCAAGCAGGTAGAGAATGATCAAGAACATCGACCTCACTGTCGGCTTCAATAAGGCGGTGCTACAACCTGACTTCCTTATATATATATATATATATGAGGACTAACAGACAATAACGCCAAGGAAGGTACAGGGGGTGTTATCTGTAGTATTTAGAATATAAATGTGAAGAATGCACATATATACCCCATAAAGTGGACGGGAGGATGACCGCCGCCGTAGCTCAGTGGTAGAGCATCGGACGCGTTATTCGAAGGTCGCAGGTTCGGTCCCTGCCGGCGGCAAGTCATCTTTTCGTCCACTTTACTTTCTTCACATTTATATTCTAAATACTACAGATAACACCCCCTGTACCTTCCTTGGCGTTATTGTCTGTTAGTTCTCATTAATATTGTGTCTAACAAAGATAAACGAGCCCTTGAAAAATCATCTGCTTTCCTTCATATATATATATATATATATATATATATATATACACGATGCAATATTCAACCCACGGACGTCGCCCCCACATGTATAGGCACCGGGCGGCCGTCGTAAGGCGCCTGCTACGCCTCTCCCGAAAAGCACCCCAACCGGCGGCAGGGACAGCACTGGCATGTGAAGCAGACGACGCGGAGCAGGCTACTACTTTCGGCACGTATTCGAAGAGAAGCGCGGCGTTTCTTTTTGAGAAATTCGAAGCTGTATGCTGTTGCGTTTGTTGCCGAGAGGCAAAGAAGCCGCAACAACAGTAGAGTCTTTTAGCAAGTTACGGAAATGCGGTACGCAAATACGGTAAGGCAGTACGGTAGCGTTCCTCCTTTCCCGTTGGTTGTGCTTTGGCCGCTCAACGACCGGGAAAGGAGGAGCGGTACCGTACTGCCTTACCGTATTTGCGTACCGTATTTCCGTTACTTGCTAAAAGGCTCTAGTGTTCTTTTGAACAATGCACGAAGCGTTCGACTCTCGGACATATGTTCAGACAAGGGGGCCCGTCGTCGGGCTTCAGGCAGACTCCCGCGCAGTCATTTGCGGTCGTGGACGCGTTTAATGGCCGCCAAGTCATCTAAAAAGAATGACACGGTATCCCTCTAATGTCCACACCGATGAGCGCTGTCGGAACATCAAACGAGTCAGCTTCTTTGCGTGGTGCTGCGCTTGTAGGCGTTTGTTTTCGTTCGGAGACGGACCATAGGGGGCACGATACCTCCTCCCTTTCGGGACTGCAAATGAGGCAGACCCGATTGGCGACACGATGTAAAATAAGCATCTTTGCATTTTAACTGCTGAACTCGACGGTCCTCACTGTTGTCTGGAGAGCTCTTGGCGGGAGGGCGAGTCCTGACAGCGCAAGTGCACCCATGGCGCTGCCAGTTATTTTGCACTGCAGTTTCACAGGCTTGACCAGCGGGCGTACGTGTTTTCGTGCGTCTGCTCTAGAGAAGGGTCGCCGCTTGCACGAAGTAGGTCACGTGCACGACATCACAGAATATAAAGGCGACAACGGGTGCAAATTGCATTGCAAGTGCGCCCCGCAGACGAAGCTTAACGCGATAAGCTACGATGTAGAGCTAGATGTAAGTAGTACCATTTCTATTTTTTAAATACGAAGTATTTCTAAGCGAAACCTAAGCACTTTGAGCGTTTCTATCTATCTATCTAGCCGCCTACGTCTGGGTGCTTTCGTGATCGCCTCCTCAACTTGATGTAGACCAAAATTGGCATGAGATGGTAAAATGATTTGACGAATATGAATGTCTACTCGTGACATGAATAAAGTGAAAATCATGTCGCGTACGTCGTCAAACCCTTTCCTCCAGACACGTGTGGCACATACCCGTTTACCACGGGCATCGGTGTACGGGTATGCGCCACAGGTGATTGACAGTTTATATCTACCCAGGAACGGCGAGAACAGACATTGGTAATTAAAATGCGAGAGCGTTAAGAAAACCCGACTACGTCAGCGATGACCCGACTAATGCAGAGAATAAAAATTAGGATCCCAGCAGGAATCGAATCCAATGGTTCTGCGTGGCAGTCAGGTATTCTACCACAGAGCCACGCCAGGTCCAGAACCTGCTTTGGAAAAACACCCTATGCATGCGTAATGTCGGTGCAACGTCAGTTGTGGTTGTAGTGCTGGCTATCTAATTTTATAACAAAGCAATAAACACTGCATATGTACTCCTATGATACAGGCGCCATGTCAGGCTAACGTCTGTGGTTCCACTGTTTGCTCTGCTTTTATAGAAGTGTAATAAACGTTACATTTGTATTCCTATACGATTCAGCAAGCTATATTCAAGCGTTTCTCGACCCCGGAGGAATACGCAAACGAAAGTTACGTTTGATGTTCACATAATCGCACCGTAAAGTGCACTTCACTGCGAGAATACTGACGTATGTGCTGTAATGTGGGTGCTGACGTCACGTCAGACCATAAGTTACCCTTTGAACGCCAGTGTAGTCGTCGTGCCTGGTAAGACCATGATGTGTACACAACTACTGCACTTACAAAAACACGTCGATCCACCTCGTAACGCTTGGCTCAACACATACACAAAAAATGCTGACTGCTTCGCATGAAACCGATTCCCACAAGGCGTGGGATCTGCCGAATATTTAATACCTTGTTATTCTGTCTACACGTTAACATTGTCTCCCAACATTTGAAAAGGATACCCTACGTCTCATATTCGATTTTCGGCTTTCTTTACGCAATGCTTGGCCGATTGCACATGTTGTTCCTCCGTTGTACATCTTGCAAACTCCTGTTCCCGCTTTGATTTCCTTTTCTTTTCGATGCGTCGCCGATTCTAATATTTCAACAGCTATCTTCAGTCTATTTCATGTAGCTTGACGCAACGAAGGCCGTCGTTGGCGGCCGGTGCGCGAACAAAGGCCGTCGGCGACGGTGATAGCAGACGGGAACCGATGGAACTGTATCTATTCCCCAGCTTTATCCATGTTTGCATAGCTCTTTGTGCAGCCTACAGCTCAGCCTGTCTGCTCGGGCTTGTTTCCGGGGCCTTTCGGCAGCGCAGGACACAAGCGACGAGAGCACAATGAAGCGCAGCCAACATACAGCACCGCGTCCCCGCAGCAAGCGCCTGCTCCTTTCTGGCACTCACATGCCATTAGTTCCGCGCCTCCACCGAAAGAGGCGCCACCAGTCCAAACTCGCCCCGCGCCCGGTGCCTATACTTCCGGAGCCTCTGGCTGCGCGCGCGTTTTTGACGAACTTCTGGGCCCGATCCACCCGATCGTTCAAACTACAGTGTTCTAGAAGTTTGTAGTGTGCTCACTGAGCGGCGGAGCGTGACGCACTTCGCGGCTCGCAGCGTCACAAATGGAGTAAGCGAACTCGAAAATTGTCAAGCAAGTAATTAGACAGCAGCAGCATGCCAAGCCAAAAGGGAACACCGGTTAAGAAGAAGGTGAAGGAAACAGAGAGGGACACGTGGAAAATGGGGATGCTTACGAAATCATCACTGGAGACCTACCGATCTTTCAAGCAGGAAATTGCAAAATAAAAGATCTACGATAATTCGCGGGGTAGTTTTCTGCTGTTCGAGGCCAGGACGGGAGTATTGCGGACCAAGACGTACCGAGCCAAATACGAAGGCACAAACACGTTATGTAGTGCGTGTGGAGAGGAGAGGAAACAGTTGAACATATGATAATGTTCTGTAAAGGGCTTCGCCCTACAGTCCAAGATAATGGCGCGGAATTTTTCAAAGCATTGGGGTTTAGGGACAGTGAAAGCACAATAGACTCTAAACGAGTAGAAATAAGCAAGAGGAGGCTAACGGTTTGGTGGCTACAATCAAGGCACGAGTGAAATGTAATCCTTCAATACATAGTGATAGTACTTAACTTTATGGCTAGGTGGCGTGAGCCGCCGTCCGATCTAAAGGGCACATCCGTATACATCCATCCATCCATAGAGTCACTTAGAGTCAGAGGTAGCATATGCAGTAACTCTACGTCACCTGAAACTTTCCGGCGGGTTGCAGGGCGCGGCTAGCTCGCGTTGCTGTTTTGCGCGCAAGAAAAGTCTGAATTACGGTGCGCAACGCACGAAACTTCTTTTCATGCAACTTTTCTGTGAGTTGTGAAATAAAGTGCTGTCGTTGTGACCGATTTACAGAGGGGGGGGGGGGATATTTTAAGCGGCTATGATGTATATGAATGCTCCTGCGTGTGGGGCGTTCAAGATTTTTTTTTTTTTTTTGTACTGCTAGTCGATACGATTTTCAATGCCCTTTCGCCACTGTAGCGATCCTAGCGACTTCACTCCCGCCTTTCGAGCCCCACTATGCCAAATATAAACAACGCCTCATTTTTTTATTTATTTGCTTTCGCATGAGCTGGTCTCTGCGACTAACCTACTTAATGCTGTTTTTTTTTTCGCGAATCAATAATCGGCGGAATCACTTGGCTTTGCAATAAATGTATCCGCACGGTAATCTTAATTTTTTTTATTTGCAGACTTAGATGATACAAGGTTGCCAAATCTGGTTGGACTCGTAGGCGATATATATTGGTACGTGCGGGTCGAATGAAAAAAAAAATACCTATTGATAGGTATTATGAGTACATAACATGTCACATACATTACGTGCGTACATTTTTATTACACCGCAGAATTGCACCACCAAAATAGCACTAGACAGCGTCACGCGCTGACAAACTAATTTTATTTACACGAAACCCTGCCTATGTATGCGCAAATGCTGGCCATATCACAATATAGATTAACAATGCATGCATGGTCAATCGTGATAAAAGAATAAACTGCCGATGACAACCGTCGATCTAACTGGAGCATCTCAAAGGAGCCCAATCCCCGTGGGCCTCCCCCGCTTCCTAATTACTTCAATCATCCCCCCTAAATTTCTTTTTTTGTACATCGATCTCTATCCAGCCCGTTTCATCTGACAGTAGTTCTGTGCTGAAAACTTCGATAGCGAAGCAAGCAGCCAGAGTTCTTTATCATTTTTTTAGAAGTACCCTGACCGCTTTACCAAAGCACGAGTGAGGTTTTGCTTACACCGCCCTCGTATTTTCTTGCTTTTATTGTCATCGCACTTGACTTTGCGCGGTCACTCTTAGCTTCGTTGGGTCCAGCTGTTTTTTGTTGTCAAACGCCGCCCCAGAAATTTCTGTGCACGTACGCTGCATGCTCTATGTGCACGACCGCCGGAGACAGTCTCCCGTCCAGATGCAGCGGCGGGCCGTCTTTGAGACAGTTGCAGTGTACGGATAGACACAGATGCCGCTCCTTCAGCAAAACAAGCATACATAAGTGCCGCAAAGCTGCTCGCGTAGTGCCGACAAAGGTCCTTCAAACGAATGAATGGCGTGAACATGCGCTGCAGGGCATGCACGAATGGAAACAGTAGCTTCTACTACTTGGGTCAGCTTTAAAAAAGAATAAAATGCTCAACCCTCTTCTCCCTCCATTGTTTTTTTTTTTTGTGATCTCTTGTTGTGCCATTGTGGTGGCCCTCTCCCCGCCTCCAACCCCGCGTTTGTTGATTCCCCCCCCCCCCCCCCCCGAATTACAGCGTAACCCCGACCAAGAGGACGCGCTTCACACCCAGCAAGAGAAGTTTTCAGGAGAAACTGGCGGCAAGGCCCCCGGCGGGCGCCCAAGCAGTCGACGCGGGGAGGGCCGTGGCGGCGCGGCGCAGAGATACGGCAGTGAGCCCACTGGCCAATTCTAGTACACTGTAGTTCAAACGAAGACGCCTGTCCTCCGGTTTCACTTTAGTAGGTTGGACGACGACAGAGAATCAACACGTCCGCTTTGCTTGAACGCATCACGAAGAATGCTTTGTTTGTACACTATTTACACTGATCTCGTAGAGAGGGAAAATGAAAAGGAAAATAGAAATACAGAAACACAAGCACAGTCAAAAGAGTTTTCTCTGCACCCCGCACGTGCAACAAACTTGAAGAACAGAAGGAGAAAACGCTTTCCCTGTGTTGGGTGACGATCCCTGTGGCTTTCAGTGTTCTTTCACGGGGTGGGCGCTTAGTCGTAAAACGACGAATGTCAAGGACGTCCTCCGCTCTTCCCGTACACGTCGTCGCCTTCAACCTCCTTGGTTGCAACCCCGAATATGCGTCCCCCGGGTTGCCCTTCTTCCTCCTTTTCGCCGCGGGGTCTCCCAATTAAAGCTGCTCCGAAGTGGGGGGCTGCTTCCCAATATTCGACAAATACGACATCACTTGTCAGTCGTTCGGCAGTTTCAGCCTGCACGCGTCCACAGAAGTGCTGCCAGCACTGCACAGTAACCGGCCGCGCAACCTTCTTCTTGGCGTAATGTGCTTGTGACTTTCAACTGGACTGGGAAGATGCCGCACAAGTGCCACAAGCGGCAGAGTTCGCTGAGCTCGTTCTGTCTGCCGAACTCCAAGCGACCTTCTTCGGAAGACAATGTCACCAAAAACACTGATGAGGTGAGCCTTTTATGTAATTGATCATTGATTATAATTTTGTTTTTCGGGTACCCTTAGTGCAACATACAAGGACTTTTATTCTGATTGAAAAAGGGGGAAGTGACAGTTACTTGAATGCCGCCTTGAAAGCCCAAAATGTATTGCAGTCATTAGACAAGTGGATAACTACCACGTTACGTTAAAGAACTAACAGAAATCTGATAGATAACTTTTAAGTCAATGGTTTCGTGAACTACGTTGCAATTACAGCTGCAGCTTCAATGGAGCTATTATTAGGACTACCCTAATTTATACTATTCGCTAAAAAGCAAGGAATGTTTGGTGGTTTCATCCACCGGTTCCAGGATCACGCACCGAAGGAATTCATGCCATTTAGAAGAGTGATTTAGACGCTTCGGCCAACTCTTCATTACCTTAGATTAATAACAGACAGAAAGACCAGTGAGCCACAAGCGGAGTTTGTGGTGTCTTGACTTCTCTCTTGCTTCCGTGCTTGCACGCCCAGTCGTTTTAGCATGAATCGTCATCGCCTTGGAGTTGATGGAAGCGCACGCACAGCAGTGACATGTTATCAAGGCAATGAGTCCAGTGACGAGCTACCCAAAAACTCTTCTACGCACCATTTACATGACTTTCCTAGCGCGGTTCTTGAACCACGCGAAGAAACCTCGAAACTTTGTAATGTTCAACCTTCCAGCTTTCCTGCATTATGTCAGCAGGCGAAATTTTCCCCACGCACGATCTCTAGGCTGGTGGCTAACTTTCGGACAGTCTGTTTATTCTTGAACAAAACTGTTTACAATCAACGAACACGTAGCCGTGAGAATTTTTCGAAACGCTGCTGTAATAGCTGAGTTACACGTGTTTGAAGATACAGAAAAGGCTCTCGCTCGTTTCTCTCTTTCTTTCGTTCATCAGCTCCTCTCTCCTCTCTACACTTTCTCGAGAAAGAGAGGGCGCGCAGCTACGTGTAGCCGCGCGTCCTTTCACTCCATAGGGAAAGGGCGCGGCGCCGAGTCCACACGTCACGAGCTGACGCGTTGTAACGCGTACGGGGGGTTAGGGCTTTAGAAACCATGCACCCTCGCAATGTGAAGGCTCAGAGTTGCGTATTTGCGAAGAAAAAAATATTTAAAAGCGCATACTTCAATCTCTCCCATGATGGCATGATGCACTCTTCGTGTCTATTCGGACATCAAGCGGGAAGTGATGTAACACAGAACGAACCGTCCAAGGGCGTCGCCCCATGGCTCCTTCAATCAACCGCTCCCGCGGTGAGAAAGCAAGGAGAAGGCTTTATGTGTATACCGGGCTCTAATTTTGTTATGCAAACATAAGCTGCTCAACGAGTTCTTGATATCTGTAAAAATATTTTGTGTATGCACCTGATGAAAGGGACGTGAAAGTGACTTCGATCACCTCTAACTTTCTTTGTCATATGCTCTTTCGGAGAGAACGAGGCGAGGGGGAATAGTGTGGGGTAGGAGGAAGCGCATATTTGAAGTGATACTAAACGGAATTTTTACAGCGATATTTTCAGCAAAACTAAATGATTGGGGGCAGAAATCGGTAGACACAACCTTCATTTCAGACAGAAACTAGCGGAAAATAATGATTTTACTACGTTTTTCACAAACTAGCGTCCGGCGGCCGCGATGTGAACTAGAGGAAGTGAAGTTTAACATCCCTGGAAACGGGCGCGCCAACAATGCCAGCCATTGCGCGTGTCTCGCAGCCCGCTTAAGCTCCCACTACGTTTCCTAGAACCACTACGAACGGAACCGGCAGCGGGCAATGTTCCCGTGTAGGGGCACGTCCTAGCGGAAGGGGAAAGAGGTGCAGAAAGGCAAGTAGCAGGACAGGCAAACGTGCTCCCTGCATCTGCCGCGGTGACTTTAACGACACGGCTCGCTCTGACGTGCAGCCGCCGCACGCTTTGTTCAAAAACATGTGAAATAAATTCTATCTGTCGGAACAGTAGGCTCTGCCGAGTAGAATTTTTATGTTCTCGTAATTTTTTTTCCTATTTTTGTTTACTATCCCATTCAGAAGCTTGTTCACACACCAGAAATATTTTTTCGCGTTCAAATTTTTGCCAGGCTTAGCGTGACTTCATAATTAAGCAATTGGTGCAATAAACATTATGGACCTTGAGGTTGTCTTAAACGTAGCTCTTATCAGCGCTACAGCGAGTATAAATATGCAACATACAGGTGATTATGTTGTGTGATTCTGCCAGGACTTTTTGGGTTGTTGTGAGTAGTATGCATACGTCTGGGTGCTTGACCTACGAAGTTTTTGAGGAAGGGGGTGTCTGACTCAACCTGGGTAGTGGGGAGTGGAGAAAGGCTGGAGGAGGGTATAGGCACCCGGCAATGCAGTTTGCTTGTACACGTCGCGCCGCCTAGCAGCGGTGATTAGAACCCACGGGGCGGCCCTTCGCGCCATTCCACCGTTGTGCGCATTGCGAACAGGCGCAATGGATTTACCGCAGCCCGTTGACAACTCCGTCGTCAGAGGTGGAAAAAAAAAAAGAACAAACGCAGATACTGCTGCATTAAAGATTGCCACAATAAAGAAGGGGATGTCGGCATCATGATGTATCGCTTCCCATCGAGACCGTGGGAAGCAACTCAGCGGCAGAAGTGGATCGCAGCTGTTCGGCGCGTCAAGTAAGTGTCGCCCTTGCGAATTTTCGTTAAACGACATCAGAGCAAAAACAATAACGGGAAGCATTCGTGCAACGCACGGCAACGTTACAAAAAATTAACTGCTGACAAGCGTGTTAAACACGCACAGTGGTTGTCACTCGTGAAACCTAACGTCGTAAAAGCTTGGACGCACGGCGCATTTTTCCACGCATTAATTTGTCAACGTGCCTTGCCGCTCCTTTGTGCACCAGGACGATGACTAGACTGCTGGAACGGGCTCATTAATGCCGATGCTTTCTCGCGCTTAGTACGACAGAAATAAGGCTGGAGTGCACAGCGTAACACGTGGAGTATTCGGAAATTACGGCTTCTCTCGCGCACACGTGCGCACACGTTTATTGTTTTCTTGTTCTTGTCAGCTGATTGCTTCAGCACTCGTCGCGTATTCGGATATTTGCGTTTCGCTCGCGCACACTTGCACACGTTTTGTTTTCGCGTTATTGAGTGTCAGCTGATTGCTCTCAATTCAATATTTCAGTGCCGATGACCTGTCATCTTGGCAACCGAACGAGAATACCAGGATATGCCCGCTGCGCAGTGTTTACAGTTGCCCAGGGCGCCGTAACGGCGCGTACAATTGCCGCTGAGAATTTCTCGGGGCGTGATCGACAACTTTGCATGAAAAAAAAAAAGAAACTACGCAAAAAGAGAAAAAGTGAGAGATGATCATCAGGCATGACACATGCTGGAACAACAACACTCGTATGCATCGCGAGCGGCTGTCAACATGAGCGTGGCAATGCCTGTCTTACGCGAGGTGCAAGTTCACTTATAAGTAGAACAGTAGATATTGGCCTCGAGGCCCACCACTGGAAACGCCGGCGCCACCGTCGGCGTGACGTACTTGGCAGGATCACGTGGTCTCAGCGGCCGCGTCGGCTGCTTGTGGCGCACTGCCGCGCGCTTTGAAAACGAGTTTCAAGTCCCACATGCGCTGCGGTCTGTTCAAATTCGGAAGTTTTCTGTCATTTTCTACTCAATTGAAACCATTGTAATAAAGCGGCTGCCTCCGAAGGCGACGAACATGGGGCTACCGCTCGGTGCCGCACTGCCGCGCTTACGCAAAGGAGCCCAGTGGCAGCCTGCACTGGTAACCGCGGGACAAGAAACAACGTGAAGCATGGGTTGTAAAGCTAAGAACCGGCAAGTAGCCATCCGCTACGAGACTTGTGTGCAACAAGCACTTCCGCGACGAAGACTTTTGTTACTGCGTCGGGCCTGCGATGTTCGGTGAGTAGCAGACAGCACGCACTGAGACGATGGCTCGCGCGCGCTTCCAGCCGGCAAACGATGCGTATCTGCCACAGGATGGTAAAAGCGCTACCTTTTACGCTGTGCGTTGTTACCTTCCTTTGTCCTTGTCAGTTGCGCTGTTCGTTTATTCAATTATGACCTACCAACTTGCCCAAGTTTCCACGCTTCATAGCTACCTTTTACCACGTGCGATGCCATCTCAGAACACTCCAATGCGACCTCTTGATCGTCAGCCCCGTGCTCAGCGTCCACAAAATCGGCTGCAGATGCGCAAGTCATTGTTTAGATACGTTGAATTAAAAAACGCACAGGGTCCCTTATGCATTCGTTAAAGATGATTAGAAGGCGAAAGCCATCTTCTTCTTGTCAGTCGATGTACTGATTCTCCCGCGCACCCCTCCAATAGCGTTCTGCACCTGACGCGCTTTTGCACGGCCTCCGTGACCGATCACAGAGGCAATGCAAAGCGACCATGACGTGTGAATACGTCATCATGTGACGCCGCATTATGTGACGTCATAATGACGCTACATATTTTGGCGATCTGTGACGTGAAGATGACGTCATATGGTGACACGATCACGTGACGATTATTTTTTGCATCACTCGTGTTGACGCCGCCGACGCGGGACGCCGACGGGCAACCTTCCCATTTGATGAGGCATGCATTGCTTCATAAGCTACATAAATTTCGCATTGCCTCCGTGATCGGCCCACCGGCCAAACTCATGTATTTTCTTGGAGCCTCATTTATTTACGTGGGAAAGATGCCACCCTGTTGGCGTTAGACACGACACTGCTGCGAAAGTTGCTGGGGTACTCGCTAAATAATTACTATCCTGTTTTGCGGCTGCTGGTTGCTGCAATACCTTCTATTTTATTCACCGCTATTTCAAGTTCATGTGGGTCCTAGTTCACTGCCGACGTTTGCAGAACAAGTCCGGCAAAGGTTACTGTATTTTCTTTCTTTTCCTGGGCGTTGCATGCTAATGCTCGGTCTCGTAGACTGGTTCTCCTTCCACCAGCAATCTCGAAGTGGTGAAGCTTTGGTCTATGAATTTGTTGATGACAGATAGCGGCAAGTTCACTGGAATGCAAACGGAACGATAATTAAGGAGCATTAAAAAAAAGGCGTCGCATTTTCTCACGTTTTGTGTGAGCACCAAACGAAACGAATGCGCTGAATAAAGAAACAGAAGCAGCGGCATTTGCCCGCTGAGAAGACCGATCAATACGCAGTGCGAGACAACTTGTCAAATGACATTGAAACGTACCCGAATTTAGACCGAAAAAAAAAAAAAAAACACTGAATCGTCGGGACGTCAGATCACAAAGTTGCCATGCGCACCGAAGCCGCAGTTGTAAGGAAATTGTTATTGAACTGCTCTGATATCGTCCGCGCAACAGTAGTTGTTTGTTTACTCACAAATTCTCATATTTTGTGGCCTAAAGTTCACAGCGCGGTGCCAAAACGCGCTCGTAGCAAAAGCGAAACCATCAATACGAACATACATGCAGACGCTCATGCATGCAGAGGCACCGTCAGTCGTCGCGAACCCGTGCGATCGCTGGCTTGAGGCTTCTTTCTGTTATGCTCCGTTTGGTTATACAGGCAGTCTACTCTAACGAGATATTTCACATAGTTTGCACTAAGCGAGTGACTACCTTTCACGCAAGAAGCCGGTTCAGGGGTCTCCAACGCGGTGACAGCGTGAAGCGGGTGCTCGGTTTTCTGCAAAGAGACAGCGACTGCAGACTATCTTGTGCTTTCAGTTCGTCGAAAATAATTATTTTGACAGTAAAGAACACAGTTCATTTCGAAAGTACTTACAAAAATGCCCTGGAGGGCTTCCGCGAGGTGTTTTTGTAGAGCGCCGACAGCAAAACCTATGGGGAGCGCGCCGGCGGTATCCTGCCTAGCACGCAATCGAGGGGCGTGCGATAGAGGGCGACTCCGTAACTCCTCGAGGCCAATAAAGGGACGGACGGAGACACACGTCACTGGTTATACGTAGAAAAATAACCCCAAAGAGATTCAACGAAGGCACGTGTCGCTGCTTTATTCTGTTCTCGCTTATCTTTCCCAATCCAGCAAATATTAGGCAAGCTCTTAGTAATAAAACAAGTGACAGCTGATCGAGAAACGTATACGGTCGTATTTGTGCGCTTAAGTGGGATAAGATAATTATTTTTCAACTTACTTGTAGTTGAACGTCGTAAGCATGCTTGCTTTGCTGTGACAAGCACTTCGCTGCGATGTCGGTGTTCACTTCTTTAACACCATACACATGGTCGTTGTCGTACAGAGCTCGTCCCTTTTCAAGTGTCGGTGGTCGAAAATGGGCATCGATGTTTTCAATCGCCTTAAAACCGCAATACAAAACCAGCGACATGCTTCAAACAGCACGACAAACACACGCCATGCACGGTAGAAATGGCTCGCTGGCCACCTCGACGCTACGCGGAATCGACACCGTGGCGCTGATGGCCGGGCCGATCGCAGCGCCACCTAACCATTGTCGGTTGCCTATTGTTTTGGTTGCGGTTGTTTGGGTTTTTAGTATTCCGATTACACGTATTTCTACATCACGCAGTTGTTTTAAAAAAACAGCTTTCTGACTTCAGGTGCAGTGTCTGCGAACGTCGACATCCACTGAAGGAGCAGCATGCCGGCGTCTAGATGACCTCATATTTGCGGAGACTTCCTCTTCCGGTTCCCAGAGACAACCTCCAGATGATTGCGAAGCCACTGAAAACCGTGAGAGGTCTGCAACTAGCCAAGACACATTACCACCAAGTCGTGCTCGAATTCACCTTCCGGATGTACCTTCTCATCCAGATGTTCAACTCCTACCTCCTCAAATAGTCACGCATCCTCAAGGTGGACAGAAAGCACAAAAGACGAAATGCCTCACATTCTAGAAGAGCTGGTTTGGCACATTTCCGTGGCTTCACCACGCCTCCGAAGTTTCAGGGGCCATCTGCTTCTACTGTGCGGCAGCCCGACAGCAGGAATTTTTAAAGCCTTCAGGACAGCCAGCACCTGACGCATTCACTGTTGCTGAATTCACAAACTGGAGGAAAGCTAAAGAAAATTAGCCAAACATGAAAATTCACGAGGACATAAGAACGCGGTCTACCAGTACAGCAACCTTCATTCGACGTCGGTCCGTGACCAAATCAGCACACAGACTAGAAAACAGCAGGAAGTGGCGAGGCGCTGCCTCAAGATTATTTTCCAGGCGTCCAAGTACCTTCTACGCCAGGGTTTGCCGTTTCGCGGTCATTCAGAAAAAGAAGGAAACTTTTACCAGTATCTCGTGTCACGCGAAGAAGACAATAAAGAGTTCAGCACTTGGATGAAGCGAAACACGACCTACACGTCCCCACTGCTGCAAAACTAAATGATTGAGCTCTTTGGAAAGGTTGTCCAAAAAACACTGAGCAGCGCCATTCCAACAACTAACTACGCCATTATCGTAGATGGCACGCGTGATGTTGCTGGTGTTGAGCAGCAGAGCATATGCGTACGCTATGTTGACGAGCACCTCAGACCAACCGAGGTTTTTCTAGGGCTCTGTACGCCGCCAAATACAATGGAAGCCACAATTGCGGAAGCCGTGATGGATTTCCTGGCTACGATTGGGCTCCCGCTCTCTGGTTGCCGAGCGCAGACTTATGATGGGGCTGCCAACATGAGCGGGGAGTTCAATGGCTGTCAAGCCATTATAAAATCGCTAAACCCGCTTGCTATTTACTTCCATTGTGGAGCTCACAGTTTGAATCTTGTAGCTGGTGACGTCTCTGACTGCTGTCCAGAACTTCGAGAAGCTCTCATGGCTGTTAGGGAATTGGGTGCACTCTCAGCACGTTCGGGAAAATTTAAACATTTTTTTGCGAAAAAAAGTTGAGCAAGAACATCAAACCCCTGTGGCCAACTCGCTTCTTATGCAGAAGGCCAGCGATATCAGCCGCACTGGACGAGCAAGATGCCGTAATTGCTTCGCTAGAAGAACTGATGAAGGAAGCACCGGCCGAGCAATCTGCGAAGATTGGTGGCATCTTGCGCTCCATGGAATCAGGAAACACCCGCCTCTTGCTGGAAATTGCATTGAGGGTGTTCGCAGTGCTGGAGGATCTGAATACATACCTGCAAGGACGTTCATCGACAGTTCAAGGAATGTTCCAGGTGGTGGAGTCCGCCAAGCGCGAGTTACGCCATCTGCGGACGGAACAAGTGTTCGATGAACTCTTTGAACGTGTTGCCAAAGACGCGGAGGATGGCAAAGTACATCCGGTGGAACCACCGAGATTCAGACGACGTCCCGCCAGATACGAGACAGGAAGCACCACTGACGTTCCGGTTGAAACGAGAGTACACTTTCGGCGTGTTTTTTTTTTTTTTTTTTCAATCGTGGATGCAGCACTGTCTGGCATAGAGAGGCGCTTCAATCCCGACTCGGAAGGGATCGTGACCTACAAGGCTCTGGAAAGTGTTCTTTTGAACACGCCATCGGAAGCAGATATGGAGGTGATGCGGCGTTACAAAGACGTTGATTTTAAGAAAGTCATGTCTCGCGTGCGCTTGTTGCACGAGGAGCACTCTGAACTGAGTTCTGTCGACAACTTGGTGGCAGTAATGCGTAATATGCACGCGTCCACTCGACTGTACTTCAAGGAGGTTGAGAGTGTTTTTCGGATCATCCTGGTGATGCCAGCGTTTCCTGTGAAGCGGAACGATCTTTCAGTGCCCTCAGAAGATTGAAGACATGGCTGCGGAGCACGATGGGCGAAACGCGCCTAAGCTGCATGGCACTGACACACGTTCATCAAGACGTTGTAGACAGCATAGAGTTACCGAAGTTGATGTGCAGTTTTGTCAGCGCATGCAGTAACCGCGCTCTCGTTTTCGGACCCCCACAAAGGTTTTAAACTCAGAAACTTATAAGCACATTAGGAATGCATCTTCTAGAATCCTGGGTTGCGCGCAAGATTCTTTTTTATTACACTTAGCTTTTTTCAAGGACCTTGACAGCGAAATTCTTGTTTGTGAACTTTTACTGTCATTTGTAGCTTTATGTCTGGTGATCCGGAAAGTGAATTGTAAATGCTCAATCGTATCGTATAATTAACACTAGCGTCGTGAATTGCGACCACTTTTGCGTCACTTTGAAACGCCCGCCTAAAACCATAAGAAACTAGCGCCCCACAGCGGTGAAGCGCCTATGGTAACGCGCATTCAAGCTTTGGTGACGTTGAAAGCGCAGTTTTCAAATCGGGGCCCCGCGCGCGGTAAACGATTGAAACGATGTGGGCGCTTCGGTGTTAAAGGGACACTAAAGAGCAAAACGATTTTTCTCGCATTAGTAAAGTAGTCTTCCACGATACCAAAAACACCATGCTTTCTGCGCGAAGACGCTTATAAGCGAGAAAAGGCGCAAAAAGAAAATACAGGTGGCGACGCCACCTTGGAATTCCCGCACCATTTGCCGAGACTTCACATATTTTTGACGGCGAATGCTTGGGCCTACGTAGTTCCTAATCGGTTAAATAGAAGTACATTGTCCTCTGAGGGGGCCAGAGACTTGACATAACGAGTTTGTGGAAATTTCGTCGAGCCAGTGGCGCCAAAACACGTTAAATTCTCTTTGAAGTCTTTTACGTCACGAATTACAAAGTTCGGCGCGAAATTTAAAAAGGAAACTTTGAACTTGGTTTTCTCCTCTAATAATAAACCTATGGTGGTGAAATAAACTACACAAGAGTTCTCCGAGCACACTTTATCAATCTAAACCAATTCATTGTTTCTCTTTGTGTCCCTTTAAGCGCGTGTCCCCCCAGACAAAAGAAAGGCATTCCTGATAAAAGCAGCCAGAACTGCCTTGAGCGCATCCCCACAACAGAGCGAGAGGGGTCAGCAACAATTAATAGCCCTCGTCGGGTGCCGGTTGTGGTATTGTATGCACCCCGCAAATTTTCTGTGACACCGAAATGCTCGGTTTACTCGTCCAATGTCACGCGGGGCCTCGATATACGCCATACCAATGTTTCGCCATACTATAGTGAAGATGTCGCGAGGTGCTGTCAACTCAGATGAGCATTCACGCTTGCTTCAAAACCAAATTAAGATAACTGAAAGCTAACGTCCGCCAGTTATGAACGGCCAGAAGTACCCTTGCACGCATACAGGACAATCAAAGAATACAAACATCTCGAGGTTTCAATTTTGGTGTCAGGGTTCCTTTAACGTTTGTTTGATATCCAGTGTGTAGATTCATCGAATACTCATCGGCTGTTTGGAACTGTGTTGTAGAAACTAGTTCAGAACGTTATATGAGACTCATTCGTCGCGCAGTGCAGATCGTCAAGAGCATTGCAATAACGTGATATATGAATATTTGTGTGTTTTCTTTTTGTTTTATTGTAAAGTTTTCATTTTTGCGTAAAATAAAATGCACATTTCTAATAATCAAGATGGCTGCCATGCAAAGTCCGGGACCCCCCCTGTTGTTTTGCTGGATTTACGCCACTGTTCTGAGCCATTCCTAGCAACGATTATGCAATCAATGTACTGACACCATCATATACCACTCATTTCATTTCACTGAAATTCAAAGAAAAGATCTCTTGCATATCCCACTACAATAACCAAATGCTGTATAAGTCAATTATAGGTCAATTATTCTTTGTTTTATAGACCTGAATGATTTCTTAATCAAAACATCACGCCGTGCAAGTAAACAATAAACAGGTATCTGAGTATGTTTTTGTGCACTGCCTGGAAGTGTATAAGGCGTGAGGATAGACTGTTTAATTATGAACTCGACGCGTATTTTGTGGTGAACAGTGCATATTCATTTATTAGAAAACAAGAAAGTCAGGCCATACTTGCAGTGCTACAGTTTACCTGCATTTTGTTGCTAGACGGGACATAATTAACTGTGAGTTTCCAGTAATGTTGGTTTCTTGTTTCCATGCTACTGAAAAAAATTTGAGTTAGTATGTATGCTTGCTCCAGGATTCGAACTTCTCAACGTTGGCCCATGTGATAAACTGTAACTCATATTAGGCAGCTAGAACATTAGTCACGGTGACACCCGTGTTACGCGAGAAAGCCGTCTTTTTGTTAATGTGAAAAGTATTAGTCGTTATGCGGCGTATTTTTAGGGCACCTCGTTTGGACTTTCCAGCAAAACGTCTATTTCCTCTTTTTTTTCCTAACTAAAGTACGCGCCAAGAAACGACGTCAAGCCCACCGACGGTGCGGGCGACGCCGCTCCCGTCCGCTTCTTTTTAGCACCAACAGGAGCAGAACCATTTTCATGAACAGGATAATTATATTCGTGTTGGCAACTAATAGCATGGCCGTGAACAGGCGTCAACAAGGCGATCGCACAAGCGTTTGCGATCTCGCAAACATCGTTGGCTGTGTCCCGTGCTGCAGACGTGAACTTACGTTCGCGGGAGCACCGCACTTGCCGATGTCGATTACTTGTGCATACCGTGGTTGTTACTTTGGTCATTGCGATGTTAATTACTTCCTAAATAGTCAAAACAGTGGTGGGCGAAGCGCAATCAATATTTTAACGACAGTCTAATTCGTTTCGATTGATAACGCACCGTTCTAGGCTCTACATGGACAGTTTCAAACGAAAAGATCAAGCAACACTGCGCCTCTGCCAAAAGCGAGCGTCGGCGCGGTCGACGCTTGCCAGTGGTTGCGCGCCCTTTTCCTCCACGGGGCGCGCCGCGACGCATTTGACGCGTAGGCGCGTGGAACGCGTGCCGGCACTTGCCAGTGGTTGGGCCTTAACAAACTAGCACCCCAAAGCGGGGAGAGCCTACGATCACGCGCACTCAAGCTTTGGTGTCGTGGAAAGCACAGTCTTCAATCGGGGCCCCGCGCGCGGCAAGGAATGAACCGTACCGGGTGCTTCAGTGAGGTCAGTGCCCCTTGAAGGACTCAGGTGTTGTTAAGCGCATTCAGGCACCCCCCCCCCTCCCTAACAAAAGATGAAAGCATTCCTGGCCGAAGCACCCCGACAACAGAGCCAGAGGGGAGACGAACAATAGTCCTCGCCGGGTGCCACTCGTGGTTTGTGCGCGCCCCGCAAATCTTCTCCGCCATCGACAATACTCGCTCTACTCGTGGAACCTCACGTGGTGTCTCGGTCTATGTCATACCAGTGGCGATGTCACGAGGTGCTGCCAAAGCAGATGTGCATTCACCTTACTTTGAAATCAAATTAAAGTATCCTAAAGCTAACATCCGACACTAATGATCGTTGCAAAACCGCCATTAGGGTTAGTTGGTATTGATTCATCCTTGAAAGTAAATAAGGGGAGGAGCAATATAAAACAAGGTCATAAAGAGGCGACCGAGAATACGCTTTATAAGCTTTATATGTGTTGCCTCTTCAATGAACTTCCACTTGCGAGTGTGCGCCTGTGTTGTCGGTCTCCTCTTTATGTCCCTGTTTTAATTTGTGCCTCCCCATCTTCACTTTCAAGACTAATAATCGGCTAAACGGGACCCCGTATGCAAGACAACCAAACAACGTAAACATCCATAGGGGTCAATTTTGGTGTCCCGGGTCCTTTAAAGACACAAGGTGAGGCAAAAAAAAAAGTCACTTTTTTTTTCTTGCAAATTGGCAAGGGTGGTCCTTTTGTGCATATTTGACACATTCGTGCTTTTCTTGAAATGCATTTTTGCGGCTGAAAACCAGTTTTTCCGAAAGCAAGTAGTGAGTGAACAGGCACTAGGACAAGCACGTCGTATGCGCTCCATGCTTACGGTCCATTTTTATATGAATGAAATGAAAACTTCGTGTACGAAAGACAAGATGCTTGTCTGGAGTCAGCTGTGTATAGTAAATTCCGCTAACTTCAAGGTAGTCCGTAGACGATGTGCGCATTTCTATTCGCACTTGTTGTTCGGAGCGTGTTTTTCGAACGCTTTTAGCTCCTAGCTTCATGCACCCATTGTCTGTCGGTCCTGTCGATGAGTTGAGATGTCTTCAGAAAGCGTAAATATCGTGGCAACCAATAAATGCAAAAAAATGCCGGCGAATTATTTCCACTTCAAAACGCGAAAAATGCCGGCGACGTACAGCGGTGCTGAAAGCTGAATTAGCAAGGTCTTCATCGTGCAACCTCTCAGCCGTTTTAGCATCCTTTGAGGAGGACGGCGTGCAGGGTGACAACGGGTATGCTCTAATGGACATTAAACTCATTTGTGATGCAATTACGCCGAATTGTGCGTGCAAACTGTGCGGTCGAAGTGTAGAACTAATGGGAATTGCGTCGCAGAGTCCTTGCTGTCTTTGTTTAGGCTTCAGTCTTAAAGGGGCCCTCCAACACTTTTGAAGCACCTATTTTTTGTTTGTGTTTTGCGTAGACGGATGGCTGGGGATAATTTTAGCATAGGTCTAAGCAACGATATCAAATTATTTAGTATTTTAATCGTGCAATGAAGTCACCGTATCGCTGCCGACCGCATCAGCGCATAGTGGCGCTCGCTAGAACTATGTGGGCGGAAATGACGAAGATGGGCGCAGCCTATCAGAGGACGAATGTAACGTTATAAGCAATCGTGGTGTAGCATCAAAATTTAGATTATTGCTGAGTTTAGTTTTTCTTTTCCGAGCTTTTCATTGGTCCTCAAACAGACGCCATCGCAAAAAAAAAAAAATGATCACTACAACCACAACCACAAAGCGCGACAGAGGCGCTGGCTTCCATCTCGCCTCTGGATGCTTCGCTTGCGCGGACCGAAAGCGCCGAAAGCCCGAAAGTCCACGCCCCCCCCCCCCCCACCTTCCCGCCGAAAGGATCCTCTCTCGTCAATCTTCTCCGGGGTTCTTGTGCTGCTCGCGCTCGTACCTGTAATAGTGGTCGTGCGTGCGGTGAAAACTTGATCTGGCGTGAGTGTGCCCCTTCGATGCATCGATGTCACCGCCTCACCATAGTAGGTCGAGCGGTTGTACCGAACCACCCGCGAAGCCTCTGAAGAATCAGAGAAGGCTTTGCGTAGTCCCGGGATGCTCTACCGGCACGCACAACGCTGCTTCGCCCGTGTCGTTCCACAAATTCCCGTCTCAGAATGAGAGGAGAGAGATGTGGATGAAAGCACTGGGTATTCAGAGCGGCGCAAGCCGTCGAGTGTGTTCGTTGCACTTCCATGAAAATGCCTTTGAGCGTCGACATGAAACTTCCGCATGCGCCGGAATAAGGCGCCAACTTCGTTGCGATGCAATACCGATGTGTTCCACAACAGCGTCTGCACTTGCAGCTGACCACGATCGTCGGGATTCACAAGACAACATAACTGTGAGTATACCTCAACGCTGCGCAATGACACTGTGATTGCTAAAGGGAAATACGCCTCCGTCGTTCTATTTCAGAATTGTAGTGCCGCGCCTGCAGTTGCAGCTGACCACGGTCCTCAGGATTCTCAAGTCAACACAACTGTAAGTACACTTAGAGTGCACAGCAAAAGACAGTCTGAGTGCATCGCAAAAGGCAGCCCTGAAGGTTTAGTTTGTCACTGCCTGAGTGATACTAAACTGCATATATTGCTGCCATATAGAATCCGTGGGCGCCTTTCAGAGAAACCTTGCTCACCTCAAAATGAACAAACTGACGAAACATTCCATTCTTTTTTCTTTCTTTTTTTTTTTCAGCTGCACAGTTCTGAAGTAGCATTCGTGCTCGAAATTGCAGCAAATGTGGAGATCGGACCATTGCCAGCATTACCGACTGATGTGACATATTCCACATCGCAAAATGATGCACAGGTATGCTTACTGCGGTGCTATGCAATATTGAAGATGGTATCTTGCTTGTGGGGCAGAGACAGCAATTTTATTTTTACTTCATCATGAACAGATCCCCACAAGTGGTTTCTACGAGTCGGACCACGACTACTGTGGCAAGCGTCACACTGCAACGCAAACTGATGAGGCTTCTGGAGAAAAAAAACAGTCAAAAGGTGAGCAAGTTGTGCTATTTTGAGCACCACTAACCTTCTGAAACTTAACTGATGGTTTGTTAAATGTCGTCAATGCAGTGATCTGTTTGCAAATATTTGGAGCAAGTTGACAAAGTCACAATGTTCTCTTTTTCTCATTTTTGTATGATTGCATTTCTATGAACAAAACACAAAACAGGGGCTACTCAACCTAGCCACATCATTTGACGGTATTCTGCACTCCATGGTTTTCAAGTTTGCGAAGAGAAACCTCTTTTGCCACTTATAAGTCTTGAAATAGCTTTTCCTCTGACTTAGAGCTACCAAGTACATGCTTACAAAACTCATTTGGGTGTAATTGTCATGTGCTCGGTTACTACTTGCCAAAACCACCCCTGTGTGAATGCTCATTAAGTTGACAGCGTGTATAGTCACGCTCAATATGAGTTGCAACACGCTGTCTGTGCTCAAAATGGCGCCAACACTGCAAAGCAGCGTCAACATAGAAAAACATCAGTGAATTCAAACTCTCTGTTAGTGGTACTTTCTGAACCAATTTAACATTCGCCGGTGTCATCGTTCAGGCTTGAGGTCACTTTAACCACAGCCAGCGTGTTGCAACTCATATTGAGCGCGACTGTGCATTCATTGGACCGTGAAGTACCTGAATCATGCAAGTTGGGATAAAAGTTCTCATATGTGTGGTAGGTTAGAATTGTTTAGGGAGCTTTTCAAATGGGTTGGCATTCAGCGCATCAGCTTCCAACAATTCAGTGTGCCTAGGCATGTGCAAATAACGTTATTTCATCATGTGAATTAAGCAAGTAGTGTCACAAGGTAGCATTGGGAGCTGAACGCAGCAAGAAGATGGCCATTTATCTTTTATTATTCTTGTCACATTGACAGGGTCAGGATGTCAACGTGTGTCATTTGGGACATCTGTGGTATTGCTAGTAAGCCTCTCTGCACGTTGCCCAAGCCGGGTCCATAATTTGAGTTTCTGGTGCTAGTGCAAAATATATTGCTTTCAGTGTAATCACAAAGCAAGTTAATTGGCCACTGCGGTGGTTTCAGTGCTCAGCTGCTGACCCGAAAGATGCAGATTGAATCCCGGCTGCTGTGGTCGCATCATCAATGGACGTGAAAATGATGACAGCCGATGTGCTTAGATTTAGGTCTACATCAAAGAGCCCTAAAAGGTTGAGATTTCCAGACTCTCTGTAGCATCTCTCATAGCCTGAATCTTTGGGGCTTAACAACCGAAAGAAAGGTCATCAGAACCCCACATGTTTTTTTTTTTTTGCTGAACATTTAGCCATGAAAGGAATCTTCTAAAGCAGAATGGTTTTGTCCAGACATTGTCATATAGCTCCAGAAATAAAACTGGTGCTATTTGAATTGGGGCATATTTGATGCTTGCTGCTCTACAATTTTTTTCGTTGCTGTTATTTCATCTTCACTGTTGAGAATGTGAAGGCAGCCAAAAACTTCACTTGTTCTCAAGTCTATGATAATCATAGCACGCACCTAACCGCAGCATCTCGATTTGATTACAGGCGTGCAGACTGCTGTCTGTGTGAAAGCCCTTAAATGCCAAGGTACCCAAACAGATTGGCCAGCTGTAGCTTTGCAACCAGGCTTTCAAAGCAAGGTTACAAGCTGTCAGGGGACAGAGGCAGAATTTGTTTCACCAGCAGTGGATGTGCAATACATTGACTTGAACTCATCCGTGGAATTCACCTGTCCAACATTGGACATAAGAAGCTCAACACCAGTGCCCACTTCATCAACGTGTTTGGACGAGATGGATGAAATGCCTCCCATGGAGACATCACACGAACAGGATGCAGACGAGTCATATCGTCCATCATTTGATGAGTCACTCGAGTAAGAAATTTTTAATAGCTAAGCCGCTTGTACTTCTAATAATACTCTCGCAGCAGCTAAGCAAAATATTCTGATTTTAATCAAATGCTGCAAGTGATACCTGCTTCTTTGAATGTCTCGCATGTTTGTCATTCAGTATAATTACAGGAACCTTATTACAATAAGCCCAATTTTTTTTTGTGCGTGTTTGCTGATACCATCCGAGTGAGATTTTTCTCTGGCAATTTGGCAGTTGCTATTCTGCTTCTGTCACATTATGTTGGTACTGAATTATTATGCTGCGCCTCGATGCCTGTCTTTGCGTGAAGCATTTTTGCATAAACGTCATCATGGAAATGTTCACTGAAACAAAAGGCCTTTATTAATATAAATCTAGAATGCAATATAAACCTAACCATATCTGTGCTCATTGGGACCTCTTTATAGCACGAGTGTTCGGAATGCTTGTAACGCTGCTAAACCGTGCACCAGTCATGTGCATTGTCCAGGATAAGTTGCTGTACACTAAGAAAAAAATGTTGTGGCTTCTGTTTTGTTCATGGCTGTACAACCTTTAATTTTTCGTCCAAGATACTCAATTTCAATTTCTGAATTACTGAATTTGTTATTACAATCAAAAGCAGCCTTCACAACGTGCTCTCTTGTTCACAACCTGTGAATCATGATAGAAAGCGTTCAGCTCACTGTTTATGTAGTTATAATTCAGTAACAGAAGTGAATGCTTGTTTTGATTGTGTATTCTTCGCAGATCTTATTGTGAATTATACATGCCACATTTGTTAGCCCTGCTTCTCGTGTTAGGCTAGAACCCCCTGAAGAAACATGTAAAAGCTCGTAGAAAGCCTTGAAAATAAGTATGAAAGCCTCCCAACCAACATTGTGTAGCGTCACTATATTCGTGTTGCAGTGATTATTTTGATACTCTGTTTTTAGAACTCTCTCAAGTATGTTCTGAAATCGCTCCTGAAATTGCTCATGCTTTTCTACAGGGACTGCGAAGCTGCAGATGTTCCACTGCAAGAGTCTCGCAAATTTGTTGTTTTCGAGGATAACCTCAAGGAACTCTTCAAAATGTGCAAAGTTTGCCAGTTGCCATGTAAGGTCACCACGAAAGTTTGTGGCTCAATGGTATTCATTGAAGCAGTCTGCCGGGACCAGCATATCTACAAATGGCAGAGCCAGCCAATGATAAACAAGAAGCCAGCAGGGAACGCATTGCTGTGTGCTGCTCTGTGTTTTGCAGGCGCAAGCCCAGAGAAAGTGCTGCGGCTCTTGCGCCATGCTGGCATTTGTGTACCATCCGTGAGCTGCTATTACCTATACCAGACCATCATTATGCAGCCTGCAATCAACCATGTACGTAGCAAGTGCAGTTTGTGTGCACCTATGTTTATCGATAGCAAATGAACACTACACATGCACCTTGGCTCTTTACTGGCTGTCCTACCGCCTTCGTCGCAGGCGCACTGTCGGCGCAGCGCGTGCGAGGAGACCATGTTTCGCAAACATTTATTTCATTTATCGTTCAGCTCGTACGCAAGCAGAAAACAGCGATGTTTCGGCTAGCAATAAAATGCCGTAGCTTACTAGATAAGCTCCCGTCAGGACTAAGTTCGGTGGCGGCGAAGGTTCGAGAAGCGGCGAGGGCGGTCACCCGAGCGCCGTCGGTGCGACGGTGTCCGTCCAAGCGCTCGGTGACCGCCCAAACAAGGTTGACAAGGGTCACAAATCTGGCCTGTCCGTAATTTTATAGGTGCGGCGCCGTACTAGAAGAACCCGCGGGAAGCTTTCGAGCGCAGCCTGATGTGCTGTAGAGGGCCAACCGTTCCAAAGACATGCACTAATCTGTTCCCGACCATGTGGTTGCGCGCCAACACAAAATCGTTCCAAAGCACAGGATCAACACAAGAACGCGCGTCGCAATATGTAACATCCATCTTGCAAAGCAAAAAAAAGGAAAAAAAAGAAAGGGTGAAGCTTTCACTTACCAGCCAGCTGCATCACCGTCCAGGGGGTGGGCTTCGAGGTGGCGGCGCGGCGACGGCGATGCCGTACGGTCGTCGTCAACACCTCTCGCTGGTGTCGAATGCGAGTCCGAGGAGTCTGATTGCCTTGGAGTGTCGTTGTATGGAACGACGCGCAAAGCCTCGCTTCGAAAGCAAAAGCGCCTGCTCTAACTCTGTCAAGTCTGGGAAGCTCATTTCTACCAGCCTCACCCAGCTGTTCTACCGTGTAAACAAAACGGCGTGGTCAGGCATCACGTTGCTTGTTGCTATAGCAACAGTGTCACTAATAGATTCGACTGAACAGGCAACAATGGTGTGCGAGCTTCCGCTACGTAAGAGCTTTCAGCCCATTTCATTGGAGCGCCATCCGACGTCACAGCAGAGTGTGAAATGGGGCCACGTGACCCCGCAAAAATCTAGTTGAGGGTAGGCATTTTTTGCTTGTATTTTGAATTTTCTAAATTGAATAACTTCGTAATGCGTGCCACTATCACTGCCGTTCTTGCTGCACTAGTTTGTCCGTACTTCAGTCTACGCAATCCACGAGTAAAAAATGGGGGGTTGAAGAGCGTTAGAGGGCCCCTTTAATCACTATGTTTTATTGTTCATCAGCTCTCATTTGTTTTGGTTCATTGCACAGGTCGAAACTTCTCATACTTCTCTAGAAAAAGTTAGTTTTTTTAGTGGAATCTCAGTTAGGTGTGTTCGCGTAAATACCACTTTTAATGAAATTCCTAATTAAGAAGACTAATAATTTCTAGTGCTTATTGCTTTCTAAAAAATTTTTTCCGACACTTGGCCTCATACCTTAAAGGGGTACTGACACCTTTTTTCGAAGGCGAATTTACTCTGCCATACATATCTCCTGTATGCAGGGACGGCTCTGACCAAGTGGGAAGCTCAGCAAATGCTGATAAGATATTTTAATTCGATATTAAAGTCAATTTTTCCGTGGCGCACCTACTGACATCGACACAATCTTGACGTCAGGCTACAGTACAAATTCTGGTGACTTCACGCAGCAGTTTGGCTTGTTGTGATGACGTTAGGTACCAAAATTTCCAAGATGACCGCTTGTACGTCATCAAAACTTCCAAACTGGCCGCTTGTGCGTGGAAACGTCACTATATATTGTGCGAGCACGTGACGAGAAGCTCATACCGTGTTGTGACGTCAGGGTACAGTAGGAACCGAAACTAGCTTTTAAAAACATACTGTAATTACTTTTTCAGGGCGCACTCGCGCTTAGCACTACCTTCTCTAGGCTCTTGAGGGCTCGACCTTTCATTTGACGCAAAAAAACGACAACTGAAAATATCCGTGTCAGTACCCCTTTAAAGGCTCCTCATCATGACTTTGTGAAAAATAAAATAAGTTCTTCACGAATGTTGATATTGTAGTCCAGGGGTTTGACGGAACACCGTCTGGTGAGGGGCATAAACATTTCTTCCGAATAAACATGCTGGCCCTAGTTGCAACGTAAAAAAAAAAAAAAAACTTTAGCGAATGTTTGGTTATATGCTAGAAATGTTGATTTTGGGTCGTTTTTATGAATTTCGTAACAATTTTAATTTCTAGTGAAGTCTGGGGATATTTTAGTGAGTGTCTGGTGTCGTGCCCACTTTACAATCTGGCAACGCTGGCATGCATGTTGGCATGCATGTTGAGACTGAACAATGCAGGCCTAACAAGCTAAGCAAGCTCTCTGCAGAGAGCTTGCTTAGCTGAGGCTTAGCTTAGCTTAGCTTGCTTAGCTGCTCTCTCTACCAAGGGAGCAGCTAAGCAAGCTCTCTGCTCCCTCGGTAGCTTCGCCCTCGTCGACAGAACCACACCGAAATGGCACCAACTCATTGGCGCAGCTACAATGCTGTGTTTAAGCGGAAAGTGACCCTTCACAACGAATCGACAAGCAACCTTTCAGCAGAGCATGAACTTGGCGTGTTGGAAAAGTGCGCAAAAAGTTGGCAGCAACAGTACAAACTTCTCGCGTGTGCAAGATCGCGAAAATTGTTCCGGGGCTTGATGGAAGGCATGTACCCTGCCATCGAAGAACCAGTCGTCAAATGGGCTAACGAACAGCGGGACAAGGGCCTGAGTGTGTCCTACGAGGACATTCAGGTGAAGGATCGCAGTGTTGCGAATGGACTGGAAATCGCCTGCAGTGACTTCAAAATCTCGAAGAAGTGGGGGACGAATTTCATGAGTCGGAACAGGCCGAGTCTCGGGAGGCGCACTACTGGGTGTCAAAAGCCACCAGAAGAATATGACAAAAAAAAAAGAAGCCTTCTTGAACTTCATCAATGAACAGAAGGCGCAACACACCTTCATGCCCGGCCAGATCGCCAACACCAATCAGACCCGTCTGGTTCGACATGTCAAGCAACCGGACTGTGTCAGCCAAAGGTGAGCCGCAAGTGCGCCTGATGACGACGGGCAACGAGCACAACCAATTTACGGTAATGCTCTGCTGTATCGCCGACAGCCATAACCACTTTTCATTGTATTTAAACAGAACCATCATATTTAAAGGGACACTAAAGAGAAACAATGAATTGGTTTAGATTGATAAAGTGTGCTCGGAGAACTCTTGTGTAGTTTATTTCACCACCATAGGTTTATTATTAGAGGAGAAAACAAAGTTCAAAGTTTCATTTTTAAATTTCGCGCCGAACTTTGTAATTCATGACGTAAGAGATTTCAAAGAGCATTTACTAACGTATTTTGGCGCCACTGGCTCGACGAAATTTCCACAAACTCGTTATGTCAAGTCTCTGGCCCCCTCAGAGGACATTGTACTTCGATTTAACTGATTAGGAACTACGTAAGCCCAAGCAGGCGCTGTCAAATATATGTGACATTATGGCAAATGGTGCGAGAATTCCAAGGTGGCATCGCCACCTGTATTTTCTTTTTGCGCGTTTTCTCGCTTATTAAGCGTCTTTTCGCAGCAAGCGTGGTGTTTCTGGTATCGTGGAAGACTACTTTACTAATGCGAGAAAAATCGTTTTGCTCTTTAGTGTCCCTTTAAACGAAACCATCATTGTATTTTGCTGGAACCCATTGCAAAGGCCATCAAAGCTGTAGAAAGTGATGGAGCCCTGTTGTCCGACGTCCACGAATTTGTGTCGCGCAATCGTAACCAGTTCTTGACGGGTGTTTTACACTAATTACAAAAGGCTTCCAAAGCTGCCATAAGGGGTATATAAAGAGGTCTGCAGCAGCTCAGAACTCAGTCTTCAACAGGCTGTCCACTCAAGAGGGCCTCAAGCAGACACTCAAGACGCCTTCGATAAGACTTCCAACTCTTTTTTCAGCTAGCTATGCTATACTCTGAATTCTTCCATTTCTTTTGCTTTTTAATAGAGACCATGGTAGAATCAAACGTCAGCTTGACGATCAAGGGACAGAAGACGAGGTATCCCTATATTACCATTTGGCATTATTCTTTGGTGACACCATCTATATTCCTAGGGACAAACTACAAAGTTTAGTGGTTCGAGCGACGAGAACGGTGCCTATGACACTAATGAAACCATGGCGGCATTTACAGAAAAACATGATCGAGGCATGGAAGAAGCATCAGATGGAAACTGCCCAAACCTGGAACAGGGACTGGAGGAGAAGGAAAAAGTTTACAATGCCCTCCACGCTGGGCATTGCAGCTACAGTCAGTTCCAAAACGAAGAAAGCTTGCGCACAATGTGTTTCCTGCTAGAGACGACAGAGGCCTCGCCACAATGGTCTAGTAGTTATGGCAGTAGACTGCTGACCCAAAGGTCGCAGGATCGAATCCCAGCTGCAGTGGCTGCATTTTCGAAGGAGGCGAAAATGTTTGAGGCATGTGTACTTAGATTTAGGTGCACGTTACAGAACCCCAGGTGGTCAAAATTTCCGGAGCCCTCCATTCCAGCGTCTCTCATAATGATATTGTGGTTTTGGGACGTTAAACCAAAGATAAAAAAAGAGAGAGACGACGGAAAGGCTGAGACAATTTCCCATGACATTATCAGAGGATTTTAGCAAGGGCCCACCCAGTACGGAATCACTGCCGTCACACTCCACACACGAGGAACTAGACTCCCACACGTCCATGTCTTACACAACTGCAGCTGGAGCGACGGCACATGCCGATGTGTGATCTTCGCTGGCTTCTTCAGACGACCAAATCGCTCGTCAATTTAGTCTACAAATGCCAGTGCATGGGACCTCTACCATCTCATCGAGTATTTCAATGGTGAGGGCCGAGTATTGGAATACATTAAAATAGGAGGAAATGATTGGGGTCGCGACGTTAGAGATGAAGTTTTGGGACAACACGAAGGTTCTGGACACGAGCCCGGGCGAGTTTTGGAAATACTGCACCCGAAACTCCCACATTCAGTTGCACGTGACGACGCCCATGAAGGTCAGACGAGCGGTGGAGACACTGACGAGGTACGCGCAAGAAAGGGTGCAAAGTGGCGAAAATGCTTAAGTGTCAGAAGAATCCATTTATGAGTGGCTACGTGAAAACCCCGTATCGCCGTTGACAAACAATGTGTACACCCCCAAGTGGCTGGCAGACCCGGTGCTTCGGTTCACTCGCCTCGACGACAAGCTCCTCCAACGAGCTATCTAGGCGTTTAATGACGAAATGTGCTCATACACTACCTTGGACTCTTATTGAAAAGTACAGAACAACCCAGCCTCTCTTTGATTGCCCCACACGTTGACCTCGCTACCTTTTACATAGATGTGCCCGCTTCGTTTGATGCCATGATGTAACTATTAAACTTTCAGTTTAATGGCATCCATGAGGAAGTTTCGGCCATTCTAAACAACTTATGTAGCCTGGTTGAGAAGGGAGTCCCGAAGAAAAACTAAGGAGATTGTGTCTTCTCCGAGTGCAGCAAAAAACTGTTTTTTGACCCCATTCTTTCCTTTTACATTAACTGCGGTATGATCCGTAACATCAACCGTTACATTAGCTTTCCACTACAGGACACCGTGGGCCGTCGCATCCTGGTATGGAACGAGCCAAACTGTGAGTTGTCTGCTTTTGATACTGTCAAAAATATTTTTGATGGTGACGTAGACTCGGTGGCGGTCAAGTACTCTGCTGACCAGACCATTTCCAGGACACCCGTGATTGCGCTCTCAAACAACGAGGTGTTTCGCGATGATGAGGCCTTCTACCACAGCATGTGGTGCTACAAGTGGAGAGCATGTCCTCTGTCGTGTACGCACACGGCAACCGACACACGGCCCCTCCAGATGCTGTGCCTCGTTTGCTGGTGCTGCCCGACGCGCTCACGCGCACGGCGCATTCCTCGGACTCTCGTCCCCAGCTCCTGCATATCGTGTTACTCTTCTACCCTCGCTGTAACCTCCTCTCGTCCGCTTCTAAAAGAAAGCAATAAAACAGTCTCCTGCCAGCCCTGTCTCGTGAGGTTCCTGTGCTGCTGGGCTCTGAGCCCTCAACATAACACTGGTGACGAGAAGTGGAATTTTATAAGTGCGCAGCTCTCTAGGTTACGCCCATGGCTACTGGAGGAATACAGGCCGCCATTGAGCCTTTTAGTGGCAAGAACTGGTCATCCTGGATCCAGCGCCTGACCTTCTACTTCGTGGTGAACGACGTCTGCGACGAACAAAAGAAGCGCGCGCTCCTCCTGACGCTATGCGGAGCAGACACCTTTGAAACTGCCTGCGCTCTGGTCGCACCGAACACTCCTGGAGACGTGGGCTATGCCGACATAGTTGCCCTTCTGCAGAAACACTTCGATCTACGACAGTCTGAGTTGTACAGCCGGTACGTGTTCCAGCGACGCGATCAGCGACCGAAAAGAGTCGATCAGCAACTACATTGCAGCCCTCAGAAGCTTGTCAGCTGACTGTAATTTCGGAGTGCCAGCGACAACGTCTGCTACATCGACGCCACTGGCAGAAGGTCACGCAGCCGTTCTGGCGAACCCCACCATGCTGCTCCAAGATGTGATGCTTCGCGACAGGTTCGTGTGCGGCATCCGCAACGAGCACCTCCAGCAGCGACTGTCCGCGAGAGAAGACTTGACTTTTCAACGCGTGTTGGACTTGGCACTGTCGTCCGAAAGTGCGTCGAAGCAGCAACGAGGGCTTAAGGGAGCGACGAGCTTCGCGGAGGTGCATAAGACTTCGCAGTCTAAAAAGGAAAGCAAACATTCGGCTCAGCAACGGCGCTGCTACCGATGCGACGGCTGGCACGAGGCTGACACCTGCAAGTTCAGGACAGCGCAATGCCATTTTTGTTCCAAAAAGGGTCACATCGAGAACGCCTGCATCTCCAAAAAGAAGAAAAGCAAAGAAGGCAACCTCAACGCCCGGCAGGGAACTCACATGGTTAACGCCCAACCTGTGAGCTACGACCCCGCGGACACAATAGGTGCTATGATCTACATGCCGTGAGTGATCGACAACCCTGCCCTAAATTCCTCGTTGACGTGAAAGTCGAGGGAAGGCCCTGAAATTCGAAATGGATACGGGCACCGCATGTTCTCTCATCGGTGAGGCTACCTACCACCAAACGTGGCCATCGAACGCCCCAAAGCTTTCGAGAGAACCCCCAGACTTGCGTACCTGGTCAGGGGAAGAACTTAGCACCCTCGGTTCGGCACAAGTTCGTGTGCGTTTCAAGTCAAAGGACTACGTGCTGCCCCTGCTGATAATGAAAGGGACTGGGTGCAACCTGCTCGGACGTGACTGGTTTTCAGCACTGAACATCCATGTTCACGGAATAAACCAGGTTGCCGAACCAAGTCAAGAGATCCAGGAGGTTCTCGCACACCATCCTGTTGTATTTAAGGAAGGTATCGACGGCTACGTGGGTCCACTGGTTCACTTGGACTTGGAAGAAGGCGCTACACCCAAGTTTTGCAAGGCACGTCCAGTGCCCCTAGCTTACCAAGAGCCTATGGAGGAAGAGCTCGACCGCCTGCAAAAACAGGGTATCCTGGAGCCGACGCAACATGCCGAAATGGCCACACCTTTGGTGTGGGTGCACAAAAACGATAGAACATTTCGCGTTTGTGGAGATTACAGGAGCACGGCTAACGCGCTGGTCAAGAAGATGGCGTACCCACTGCCGACAACTGCGGAGGTTGTCGGCAGTGGGTACGCCGACAACCCTTTCACCACTTTTTCACTTTTTCTTTCATCTGAATAATATATAAAACATCCTCTGTAATGTCAATGTGAACCAAATTCTGAAAGTTAAAATGTAACAGTTTACAAAAAGCTGGTACCATTACTTAAATTCCTGGACAGCACAGTGAGATTCAAATTCCATTATTAATAAAAATGACAGTCACAGTGGTTTAGTGTGGTTAAATTTTGACTTACTTGGTGCCATGACATAGAATGCACAACGAAGGTTTTATCAAGAGATGAAGCGAAGCATTAATACAGCAAAATGCACGGAGTCTTGAAAACTGTCAAACTTTGTTTAAAGACTTCAAAGTGCATGGTAAAATGAAGATTCTGACTGCTTCAAGTTATGCATATACAGTGATGCTACCGAGGACTTCTGATTTGGAGCAATTTTTGGAGCAGCAAAATTTCCGTTTTGGAGCACAATGGAGCAGCAAAAATTTTCATCTTGGAGTACTTTGGAGCAGATAATTTTGCATCTGGAAGCACTCTGGAGCAGCAAATTTCACATCCTGGAGTGCATTACAGAAGCATATTGCATTAACATTCAAGCCCTGAATATAATTATGGGACTCTTATGAAGGCTAGAAAATATTCGATTCATTGAAAATCTCATGGAAAAAATCATCTCAGGGAAACTCCATACTTCACTCGCTAATGAAAAAATAAGGGCTCATGCAGTTGAGTGTTCTGGACTGACCTCTTTGGCAATTATTTTCGACACTAACAAACAAATAGAATATACGGGATCAATAAAATTGTACTTTATGAAATAACACTCTAAATACACCTATGTGGTTATCAGCAGATGTGGTAGACAAACGCCGTGATGTACAGCAGTGCCTCAATGGCAAAGAGCCTCACTGTCCCTAATGCATTCCCCTAAGAAAACGCCAAGGCGAAAGTTAGGTTCTTTTTCTTCTCGATCGACGGGTAGATCCTCCCCCTTCCTCTCTGCAAGCTTTCTGCACTTCACCTGGTTTTGCGCTAGCTCCATGATCGGTGCACCGATCACAGAAGCAGTGTAAAGTGACGATGTCATGTGACGACGTCATCACGTGACGTCACGATATATCACGCCATGATGACGTCAGAAGTTTTGACGATCTATGACGTGTTGATGACGTCATCACATGATTGTTTTTGCATCAATCGATTGACGCCGCCAACGGTCAATTTCGTGTTTGGTAAAGCATCTAAGGCTTTCGCATTAATATTGCAAATTCAACGTTAACAGCCTGGCCGTTAACAACCTGGCCTTACATACCAAACTGTCCTCCACCATGTCACCTCTGTGCCATGCGCGAAACAGTTCCGCTTATCATCCACTTTACAGAGTGAAATGGCTCCTCATTTTTAAAAAATTTTTACTGTGATAGCAATGATATGGACACTCTTGGCGGATTTTTGCCGTTGCCGTAATTTTCCGTATAAAGTCCAAATGAATAACATCACCACGCGCATTCTAGCCGCGGATAAAAGCTCGCGAGCGCTGGCGACGAACGCGGCTGAAGCGGAGATTAAACTAGCCGGCTGTCTGTCTCCGTCGCACCGAGAGCGCATGAGATAACATCTTCCCGCGTGCGGGCCTGCCGTCGATTGCTGATCAGAGAGGAAACGCCCGCCCGTCTTTCGTAAGGAGCACGAAGGGACGCCAGGGGAGCGAGGGGGGGGGGGGACCGCATCGTTCGAAGGGCGCAGTCGCTTGCGCGAGGCATCAGGAGACCGTTTGTAAACTTGCTGTGCTCTCAATGCTTACTTCGCGTTTAGAGAACTCAGAACACGAAAACGCTTCGGTTCCTGGAGCCAACCAGCGTTTTGTTGAGTTACGCGAGATCGGATCCAAAAGAGTTAGCTGCTAGCCTTACTTCGTATAACAATACAATCTGTTGGTATCGCATTCATAACTGAGTTTTTTTAACCGTCAGCTATTGACCCTCGAAAGTGAGGGGGGACGTGTAACATGGCGTAGCCGCTTCACTGTGGGCAGTGAGCGACGGGCCCGCTACTGACAGCTGCGCATTTGCGGCTGCTCCGACCAGCAGATATGCTTTTATTAATGAGATTACATTTTCTAAAAGCAAGCGAAAATTTGAATTGGAACCCTAGCACGTGAGCTCGAAAGGGCAGGGCCTTTAAGGGGGTATTTACCGCAGAGTGATTACAAAATCGGATGTGCCGGTGGAAGGAATTACGAAAAAGCTCTTCTGGATGAAGATCCATGGATAAAGTATACCTGAGGAAAAGTGTCAACGTGTTCCCACCGTTCGCGTGCTCTTCCATAGACGCGAAGCACGGAAAATTGATATTGTACCATATATATTTGCTAGAGATCCCGTACTTCATTTCGCGATGTCCAGAAACAGAAGTGACAGACATTTAACGGCACACATGTAGTTATTACTGAATATTGCTTTCCTGCGTGCCATGTGACGCTTGAAACGAGCTATCAGCAGCGTTTCTGGAACAGATGACGTCCGTCGATGAATCGCCGTCGCACTTTCTCGCTACCGATAGGCCTAGACGTCACGAGCTTCTGCGGAGAGCGCGTTTTGCTGTCGAGCCGACTTGCAGAACAGAAGCTACGTCGGCACCGTGCATGGCATCGTGGCTTACTCTGGACGCACGCGCGAGCGCTCTTTTTATTCAGCGGAATAATTCTTGGTCCATGCCCAGACAACACACTACATCCCAGGGACTTCCCAAAAAAGTCCAAACGTCCCACATCCCAACAAGGTGGTTTGGATGTCCTTTAGACATGTGCATAGGGATCATTCCTAAAACATCCCTTGTAGGATCTGATTGGGACTTCAAGTTAACGGTGAAATAAGCTACCGTGTTGAAAATTGGCGATCCTAAACAATCGGAAACAGCAACTCCGCCGGAGAGCATGGTTGGCGCGCGTGCACAATTGCATATCACATGGACATGAAAAACAATATATCCGCGTTTTTTGTGAAAGTGTTCGTTTGTTTTTTTTTTGTTTCTTCTAAATGTCGCGCCGTTATGAGGACGAGGGATCGATTGCTGTCTGCGTGAGCAAGTGTTGCACTTGGTAAAGGCGGTACAGCGGTACGGCGCACGTACTCGCGCCACGCACGCCGTGCTTTTCGTGAAAGATCAGAGAATGGCGGCCGCACCGCACGAGCGGTGGTGTGGTGGTGTCGTATTTATAAAAACACCGACATATTAATTTAGAAGAATTGAATGAAATATTGTTATTTTATTGTTTTCTTTCTTAGGTTTAATACACAATTGTTCTTTAATTGCGCTTACTGCGAGCCAACACCTGCTCAAATAGTGGACGATTTGCTGCACGCAGACATTGCCATCGCCATCATGGCGCCCGGCGTGTTTGGAGTTCGGATAGATCTGACTCTTCGTTGGCCTCGTTTTTAGGTGTTTGATCCGTGACGTTTCGTCGAAAAATCACAAGCGCGCATGCCGTAGGTGTTTGCCTGGCTGCAAGATCTTGCCGATTTCAACGTTTTTCCACCTCTTCGGTAAGTACTTGACATGCCTGGATTACTGCAATCAGCACGTTCTTAGCACTTTCTTGTTTGGCTCCCCACGGCGCGCAGGTTGGCGTACGCTGAAAGGACCCTCGCAGCAAGAATGGCACGTGGGAGTAAGTTA